>NW_017308335.1:23240-51675 GCF_000935625.1 Nanorana parkeri | reverse complement strand
AGGAGGGGCAACGGAGCCCGGGAAGCACGGCGGCGGTGTCCGGCGGGGGGGTGGGGGGGGGCGGCCCCTTCTACGGGACACAGAAGCGATCTGGCGACAGGTAAGTCACCAGAATCGCTTCTGTTGTAAAGTCGACAGTCGGCTTTACAAGTTTAAACAGACTCCCGGCGAGTCTGTTTAAACAGCCCCAATGCTGGCGACGTACACTGTACGTCGTCAGTCACGAAGGGGTTAAACAGTTCAGAAATGCCCATGCTGTTTGAATACATAATTTGGTATTCTAGCTGTAGTGATCCTTCTGTGCTGTTAATCCCATGGCAATTGCATGCTGTAGTAAGGCCTTGGTGGCACTGCAACAACAGATTACGTTGTCATGGGCTTTGTTCTGTTGTTAGAAGCTCTCTCAAATGTATCTTTTGGTACAGAGACAAAACATTGCCATAGAGGTATGAAAGTATGTACATCCTTTGGAATGGGGTTAATAAATCATTCCCAAACGAGTCTTTGGTTTGGCTTGCAGGTCAACAAATGTTACACTCATACATTTACAAAACAAGATGCAGATTAATGATATGATTTGCCAATCTGGAGATGACAGCTAATGTATGGATTTTGTTAAGCTTCCAGTATAACACCTCAGCAGTCAAAAGCAAGTGAAAAAATCCTAATAGTAATTGAAGGAAATTATGTGATGAATCAGCTATTTCTATAGCGGCCACCGAGTAATTCACTTGTCCTAGATGAAAAAAATTCAGCTTTGGGTATTAAAATAATTATTTTTCTATCCTTATTAATTCAGCAGAGAGACTGTGCGAAACTACTTTCACCATCAGAGTGATTTGATGTTTTTCTTCATATTTAATGCACAGAATAGTTTTTTCCTATTGCACTTATTTCTAGTTGCTATTCACATTCCTTGGACTCCAACGAGAAAAAAAAGACATGAAATGTTAGAGGGTAATGCATGCAGGGTGTCATGGAGGTGAATGTCAGTTTGGATGCAAGGGTCTCACAGATGCCTTTATGATAAATGTGGACCATGGAGCTTCAACATATGCTTCTGCTTCTTTCACATGAGCTGCAAAACCAAATCCTGACTGTTCTGCTGAATCTATACTACAGAGTGACCACACTTTCTCTACCACAGGTAAGCAACACATTCTGGTCAATAACAATGAACCTACCTCAGCCTGCTGAATACAAATATTAAGGTTTTGCAGCAGTCTAGGGATAAGGTCATCTATGTGTTCCCTCCTCATCTAAGCATATATAATAGTGTTTAACTGACTAGACTGTGCAAAGCTGCTATTAAAGGGATTATAGGAAGCCAATATAAAGGCATATTCAGGTACTAATACTAGCAGCTTTAAAAATGGAAAACATTTATACATATTGCTAACAAACTGTATTATAGCTTTACATCAAGTAAACCATTCCTCGTCGCTCTAGCTGCATGTACGGTGAAGTAATTAATTCTCAAAGTTCCTCAACTTGGTCTAAATCACCAAAGTCAATCACTAGCCAACAATCTACTCAAAGTGCATTAAAAAGCCAACAACCACCAGTGTATCCATGCATGATTGCTAAAAGGTACGTCATGAGTCAGCAGGCCAATGTTACATTTTAAAATATGACTGAAAGTATGCAGTATAGGTAATTCTTTAATGAAGGAACCACTCTAGCCAAAACTGTCATCAATTAATATTGATGTTTGTGATTGTTTTGGAGCAATTTTATTTCATTTCCTGCCCCACAGTGGTGGTGAATAGAACTCTTCCTAATATAGATATAAACAGCAATATAAACCTTTTTTTATCTGCTGTCCCCAAAACATGTTGTGCTGCCACGTACATGCATAGCACCACTTTTCTATGCTGAAAGCGTACTTACTAGGCACCCCCAACACCTCAGCCACGCTGTCATGTACAGTTTCCAGTGATTGTTTACAAACAGGAGCCGGTAGGACAGGTGGTATTCAGGGACAGGTCGCTGAGGCTCAGCCGAGTTGTACCAATCCGGAAGTTGGAAGTTGGACTGCCACAGTGACTTCAGTGCAGCCAGAACCTTGGCAGAAGAATCTATAGAGACATTTCCACAAGTATAGAAGCCACTTATTTCTTTCAGCAGAATCATCCAAGAAGACACAAAACACCTATGGCGCTAACCAAAAAACGGAGGCTTCATGGGAGTGAGACGTGTTATGTGTGGCCTGTCCTAACAACTCTAAAGGTGGCTTCATATAACCCAGTAGTCCAAGACTAAGGCTGACCATACACTGATCTATTTTTTCGTTAGACCTGATTCCTCCATCAACACTAATAGCGTGTCAATCAAGGAATCCCACTGTTTACATTGTATTCTGACAGGTGCCGTCGGCACCTGTCAGAATACCCAACCAGAGCGGGCAGCTCATTGGCTGCTGGCTTTGATCGACTGAAGATTTACCAAACGGCTCCATCGATCAGCTGATTGAGGATCGAAAGGGTGCCGACAGCAGCACACACTGTGCAAATTTCGTCCGGTTTCTCAAAAACTGGCCAAAATTTGAACAGTGTATAGGCACCTTAAGCCTGTACCATACAATTAAGTAAAGCAGATTTTTAGTAACCCACTTAGCTGTACACTCAGATATGTGAATACTATAGAATTAGTGGAATATTATTGTTATTATATTGTCTTATAATTTAATACATTTTCATTCCAGTTAAAAAGAGCTGGCCCCAGCTGTTTACATATTATGTAGTCCATTCTGGATAGAGAAAAATTATATCTCAGCCTGTGTATATGACACAGATTTTCATTCATGTTTTCTTCCCCCGTTGACCTTCCTCCTTACATGACAACACTATGAATCTATCCATACGTGCTATGCATCTGCAGTGGTAGAGCTGAATATAGTGACCTAAATGTAGCAGCAACTGTCTGAGCAGCTCCTACAGAACAGGTTTAGTTTGGACAGGCAAGGTACATATTTCAGGAGCTATTTTGAGCCCACACCTGCAATAATAATTTGCTGACAGTGGTATATTTTTGAAAAACATTGCATTTTTCTCCTACCAGGGGGATTTGTGATTGCTTTCATGTTGTAGTTCTGTAAGCCTGGGTTTCTGAGGTATAGTTCTTACAAGCTTTTGCCATTTTTACTTTATTACATTTAATACTTTTATATGTTTATTTGCCTGCACTTGTTCATCTGTCTACATATGAAGGTAAGGCTCAGGTGTGGGTTCTTGATCTGCTGTGTTAACATTTCAGAGGTCACCACATTTTCCAAAATTTGTAAAACTCCAATAGGATGCAAAAACAGGACCTATAAAATGTATGGTTGGACTACAACCAAACTGAACAGTGAATTATGTCTCAATCAGCCATCGGCTATAAAATCCCACTAAATTATGGTATACTTGGAATTTGAGAACATTAACTAAGTTTACCACTAAAATTAGGGCTGGTTATTCCTGGCATTGTTCATTGTATTGTTCATTTATACACTACATAGCAAAAAGTTGCAGGACACCTGACCACATCTACTACATGGCTAAACGTATGTAGACACAGCTTCAAATGATTGGGATCATCAGGTCTTTGCAGTGAAGGGTATTGTTAATGCTAGAGCATACAAAGACAATTGTAAACTGCCAATCTTGTGGCTAAAGTTTGGTGAAGGACCTTTCAATTTCAGCATGATGCTGTGCACAAAGCAAGCTCCATAAACACATTGTTTGACAAGTTTGGCGTGGAGAAACTTGAGTGTACCGACCTAAACCCTACTGAATTGAACTGGGAGCTAGGTCTTCTCATTCCACAACAGTAGCTGGCCTCAAAAATGCTCTTTTGGATGAATGGACACACATTCCCAAAGACACAGTTCATAATCTCATTGAAAGCTTTTTCAGAAAAGTGGAGGCTATTAAAGCTGCAAATGGGGGGCCAACTCCATATTAGTGGTCATGGTCCAGGAATGGGATGTCCAGCAAATTTATATATGTGTATTGGTCAAGGGTCCAAAAACGTTTGTCCTCAAGAGTGTATTTTCACAGACATTGAGGGTGCATTGTAACTTGCTAGCATGTGACATATCTCAGCAGTCTGCACATTCAAAGGACACCCCGACACTAACTCTCCACTGCTTCCTTTCAATAACCTGCACTGTTTTCAACCCATGCATTCTACTTTTTCTCAGCTTTCCTATTACCCTCAAACTTTTTTTTGAAGATTAGGCAATTTGGTAGAACAAAGGCCAGATGTGAAACAGCTAAATGTCTTTCTAGTTTCAAAACTTAGGCAGGGTCTGGAATGAGGGAAGAATAGTTCCCAATGTCCATAATGACACACCGCCTTCACTACTCAGGGGTGACCTGTAAATATCAACAACATAGTCATGCTCACATCTCCTCTAAAGGAGTAATTCATGTGGTGCAGCTCATGCCCAGAAAGACCTCTGATTAACTGAAAGCAGAGGTCATTATAATAATTTGCCATCGCATCAACAACACATTCAGGGGGAGATGTAAACATCAATAGTGTAAAATCAGTGGCAGCAGTGCCAGTATGGGCCAAATATGCCATGTGCGTTGTAACAGGGTGCCTGTAAAACATGACAGGCAGGCAGGAAAAGTGATTGACGGAAACTGATTGATGGTCCCTCTGAGGGACCAAGCAGAGCAGAAAAATAGTTTAAAAAGTAGAAAGAAAAAATAGCAAACAATTGTGCGGAGCTAGCAGTGACAGCTAGCTATGCCCAACTGTTTTCTATTGGCCGGCGGTTCTGCTGCCGTCAAAAAAAAGAAGACAAAAAAAAACATTTTTGCCATAGGAATGCATTGGCTAGATTCCTATTGGCTATTTCAATTTGCAATAGCCAATAGCAAACTAGCTATTGCACCCGCCCTCTGCTGCTGTCAATCACTAGTGGGTACCTGATGGAGAATTGCAGGCCCCCTCTGCTGATTGTGTATTTAGTGTTTTAGTGGGCAAATTGAGAGACACTGCAGGCAATGGACAAACGTGCATAAAGACGTGGGATCGCCGTAAGCACTCTGCAGGGCTAATTTCTCCTAATCTTCCCTTGCTTTTCTTTCTCTTCAACCCATCTTTCTTACCAGCGATGGAAACTCCTGCTGCCTTTTCTCCTGCTGCCTTTGGGTTAAGCATGATGTAGTTCGCTTTGGAAAATTACAATCTGACACTGTGGTTAAATCCTTTCAGTACCTTCCGGATAATTATCGTTTTACAAGCAGTGAGGTGCTTCATTATTTGCAGGTTGTAGCTGTTATGTCTAAAGTGGTTGCTCCCTATGCTTCTCACAACCCACTAACTTTTTTCAAAAGCATCTGTAGGGATTGTCCACATAGCCGGAGCCTTATTTCTAACCGTTACTTAGATTTTGTGACTCCTTCCCCCTCTACTGCTTTGCCTCCTTCGAATGTGTGCAAATGGGAAGAGGATCTAGGAGTCTCGTTAGATGGGGATGTTGGGCTCAGATATGGTCCTCCACTAAATCCTGCTCCAGGAGTGTGGGTGCGCTGGATTTCAACTACAAAGTCCTAATGACATGTTGTATGGTCACCCCATGGATAGCTGCTTCCACCCCAGCTTACACTCCATTATGTTTTAGAGGTTGCGGAGAAATAGGTACGTGCATGCACATTTGGTGGTCCTGCCCCATAGCTTCTAGTTGCCTCCTTCGAATGCTTTGCCTCCTTCGAATGTGTGCAAATGGGAAGAGGATCTAGGAGTCTCGTTAGATGGGGATGTTGGGCTCAGATATGGTCCTCCACTAAATCCTGCTCCAGGAGTGTGGGTGCGCTGGATTTCAACTACAAAGTCCTAATGACATGTTGTATGGTCACCCCATGGATAGCTGCTTCCACCCCAGCTTACACTCCATTATGTTTTAGAGGTTGCGGAGAAATAGGTACGTGCATGCACATTTGGTGGTCCTGCCCCATAGCTTCTAGTTTTTGGGATTGTATTTTTCGTATCCTTTCTGTCTTGGCGGGAAAATCAGTAGCTAAGGATCCGTTACTAGCCCTTTTAAACAGGCCGCCTAACACCCTCAACAATAAAGTTTTCAAACTTCCAAATCTTGGAAATCGCCCTACCTTAGTGTCCACAACGTGGAAGGACAGGTGACTTGGTGATCAACGAAAAGACAACGGCCAAACTCGACAATACTATGCCTAAATTTGAGGCTCTCTGGTCCCCACAGATACAGCACAATCTACCTCCTTGATTCGATCACCGTTTGCTCACTCTCTGAACCTACCCAATTTACAATTTTTGCGGATTTTCCCTCCTTGGCCGCACCCTAGACCCCCTCTCTATTCTCGCCCCTCTTACTCCTTTTTTGTGTTCCTTTTTTCTCTATTGTTGCTTCTGTATTTCACTATGGTATACACTGTTTGATGATGTGTACATAGCGATTGGTTGTTTTCTTCTACCTTTTTGTTATATACCATTTTTTGTGCCCTGTTCTCTTTTTATACCTGTGCTGTTACTTTACTTGCCCCTCCATTTTAGATTGGAAGCCCTCATGGGCAGGGCCCTCCTTACCATCTTGTCTTGAATAGTATTGTGATTGTAATGTCTTCCTTATATTGTAGAGCGCTGCGCAAACTGTTGGCGCTATATAAATCCTGTATAATAATAATATTTGAGAAAAAAAAAACATGCAAGATGCATGTGACACACTTTTCCTGGCGTTTCCATTGAAGTCTATGGGAAAAAATGAGCTGCAAACGGCCAAAAGACTCTCATGTACTTTTTTATGCGTTCTGCATTTTGCTGCTTAACCCCTTTGTGACGGGAGACGTACAGTGTACGTCCCGTCACAAAGTGGCTATATGACTGGCCACGTACACTGTACGTCCCGAGTTATATTAGCCTCTGTAATGCTGGTAACTGCTGATTCTCAGCAGTTCCAGTCATTAATTAATGCCTCACTATTGAGACATTCATTAATGAAATAGTTAAGCTTTTTTAAAAGCTTCTTTCTTTCATTAATGAAAGAATGAAGCCTTTACATTCAGATACGGGTTCGCTAAATAGCGATCCCGTATCTGACAGCTGAAGATAGCAGAGAGGTAGCAGTGACTCACCTCTCTGCTATTCGTTTTGACAGCTGGAGAGCCTGGCCCGATGTTAAATGATACATTTCAACCACTAGATACAAAATGTATCTCGAGTGAAATGTATCACTTCTGTATCACTTCTGATCGTCTAGGAACGATCAAAGACCTTTAGTGAGATCTGATTCTGACATGCTGTCAGGATCAGTCTCTAAAGTTATTATTAGCTGTTCCTAAGCTTGGAGCAGCCTGATAATAACTAAAAATGTTAAAAAGTTAATTTATTAAGCAGTCATAGTGATTGCTTGATATAAACTGACAAAAAAAAAATATTTTTTTTTTACACTTATTTTTTTTACAAAGTGTAAAAAAAAAAAAAAATGTACAAAAAATTAGGAAAATAAAACGTTTATATATAAATATATTTGTATACTATAATTATTATTAAAAAAATTCTAAAAATAATAATAATAATCAAAACTTGCTGCTGTGGAAGAATCACACAGCAAAAATGTAAAAAGTGTGTCAGTCATTTAGGAACAGAAACTAAAAACTAGCTCAGTCATGAAGGGGTTAAGGTTGAACAGGGGCCATTGATAATCATGGGATTTCTTGCGTTGGGCGTTTTGAAGCGCTTTTTCAACTGCTAAAAAACGCCTGGGTGTGAATGGGGACTTAAACCTTGACTTGTCATGGAGTGATCATACATTATGCTTCAATCAAGCTTCTATATCAGTTGTGATTGGATAAGAATGGATGGCACTTGGACGATGGACAATGCACAAAGCTCCTTCAGCCTCATGCCGGGACTACTATAGGGCAGTACATGGCTGAAGGTTATTGATGCCGAGCATGAATATAGGGGACAGGGCTCTGCAGCTGTCCAGAAGACTCAACCACGGAATTTTCTTTTTTTTATATGTAACTCATTTAATAAATGTAAATCTTATTGCTCTGTGTCTGAGCCGATTACTCTTTTCACACACTGGTAAGAAGTTTAACCCTTTACATAATGTTACAGATGGATTTGTGGAGTTGTGTGCATGATTACCAGTCTTGATGTTATTAAATAAATATTCTAAAATTGGATCAAGTGAAAACATTTTTTAATTCTGAGGTATTGAGACTGATTTACTAAAGGACTCAAGAATCTTCACAGCTACACTAGCTATTTAAACCTCTTACTACTAAAATACTATTTGTTGGCATTCACCTGTATAGGCTAGAGCTGGGGTAGGCAAATTCTGGCCCTCCACATGTGGTGCAACTACAAATCCCATGAGGCATGGCAAGACTGACAGATGGGATTTGAAGTTTCACCACAGCTGAAGGGCTGAAGTTTGCCCAACCCTGTTCTAGAGCTACACAGGAGATTTTTAAGTAGATTAATCCTGCTACTTATAGTGCTCGTGAGTTAAGTGATAGGTGTAGCAAATGATTGCACACAAATGGAACACATGGCTCTCTATGGAGCAGAAATAGCATCTAGTAGTGATTAATCTCGCATGATTGCACATTAATCCATTTATGAGCAATCGATAGATTCAAGATGCAACTGCATGCTGCTTGTGTATATATTATAAGGGTAAGTTCATCTGTTCATAAAAATGGAAAGGCAAACTAACTCACTTAGCTACTGTGAATAACATCTAAGGTCGCCCATGCCAGCCAATGTATTGATCTGGACATTTCACTACACAACCCTGGAGGCTGTATAACATCAAAATGCTTGCAACAGCTAGTGGTCATTGTACTGCGATGACCAATTAGAGTCTCTCCTGAGCCTTCTCTCTTCTGAGACTGCATCCTGAAAGAAAATAAGAGATTCACATTGGTCAGTGCGGTCACGTGACTGCACTGACCAAAGATCAATAGCTGTTGCAAGCATTATGACACTAAACATCCTGTTTAAACACCTTGATACTGTCATGTTTATTCATTCCCCAAAAATTGTGGAAAAAATTAGATCACAGCTTGGCGTGTCTACTGTACAAAGTGGTCATTTTGGGAGACTTTGTTCTAGAACAGAAAGGGAAAATTTTGTCAGGAATGTTTGGTGTTTTTTTAAGTTTTTAATATAAAACCCCAGTGGTGATTAAATGCCACCAAAAGAAAGCCCAATCTGTCCCAAAAAAAGTATATAAATACAGTGTTGCATGACTGAGTAACAGGAATGTGTATATACAGGTTGGTACTCAAATGGTTAATATAAAGTTAAAAAAGAGATCTTGGGCTCCAAAAAAATAAAGAAAATGGCTGACATATAATATAGCAGACATAGAAAATATGAACGCTGCCTGGTCACACCTGAACTCTTGAAAGGTGTTCACAGCTGGCGAGATGCAAAAATGTTTAATATTCTTCTAACAGGCATTTCTTATCACTGCAAACCAAAGGTCATTTGTACAGAGATGAGAATTCCACACGTTTTCATTTCAATTTCATTTCACAAATGAATTAAAGGTGCTGGTCCAGTAAGTCTGGCTTCAGTCATGTGGATTGTTTTACTTTGATTATAATAACTGAACTAATGAAGCTTAAGTAGAAACATGGAAGTTTTGGCCTTTGCCAGTTTTAGTCATAGACTGATGCACTCAAGGGAAACTTTCCCGGGAAGGGTTGCCATGACATGTAGCAGTTCATTAATTAGATGAAGTTACATGTTAAAGGAGAACTATGAGGTGAGTGCTTTTCACTCACCTCATAGTTCTAGCCGACCGGTGACAATGAGACTGTCACAGGTCGGCTCAGTAGATCGGGAGGTGAGCGAACACATACCAGCATTCGTTCACCTCTCGATCCTGTCACGGCTCTCTGTCGTGACAGGGGAGGGGCTGGATTCTTCCCTCCCCACTCCGTTCTGCCAGCGCTGACTGGCGGAACGGATGGGGGAGGATACAGCTGGCTCTGCCTCTGGATAGGCAGAGCCAGCTGTCAGTCATGCAGCTGGGTGGATCCCGGCATAATTATCGGGATCCGCTTCAGCTTCAGCGTCTCAGTATACCGCGAGCTGTAGTATGCGGTATACTGCGGCGTCTCAATATACTGCTAGCTGTAGCTTGCGGTATACTGAGCCTAGGGTGACAGGAGGACGCTAGTTTGTGTCATCCCGTTACCCTAAGGAGAACTATGGGGAAAAGAATTAACCCCATAGTTCTCCTTTAAGTAGAGTTATCATTAAAATTCATACATCACGATACCAAACCACACTATTTAAAAAAAATAAAATAATTAAAAGCATTTTTTTCTTGTCCTAAAAGATCACAGAGACTACACAGGAACTGTTGTTTTCAATCAAACTGATCCTGACTGGCTTGCAGTTAAGTATAAGCAAGGCAAAACCAAGACGTAGATCGATTTATGTAATGTGCAAACATCCTGTACAGTAGCTGCTCCCATGTACAAATATAATTACAAATGACACATACAACAGTATGGGGGTCTGTTTAAAAACAATTCACAGAGCCATTTGCCTTGTGAATTTCTCTGCATGTTTTTTCTGTGCGAAAACCTCTTTTTTTTGCAGTTTTTGATGCATCGAGGTAGGCCCCTTCCACATGGCCATCCGATCAGATCCAACAAACAGTCTAGCACAAGGAACCACTTTTGCTCGATTCTCAGAGACTTCACTGGTGAGATATCCTTTAGGGTCTGTTCACATTGAAATCGGACTGAAAAGTCATAAGTGGTCCATTGACTTGTAATTACAAATTCCGTTTCATTTAAAAAAAAAAAAAAAAATTTCTTTTTTTTCCTATTTTCTTTATTTAAACTGCACTGTAATCAAACACAACAGATTGCAGCAGTGTGAACTGGCCCTATTCACACCCATACATTTTTTGAGTTACTTTCCGTTGGCATCCATTGACAAACAGATCCAGTTCTGGTCACCAGTACTAAGGAAAGATGTCCTTGAGTTGGAAAAAGTCCAGCGAAGGGCAACCAAACTAATTAGGGGTATGGAGGACCAGAGCTACAAGACGAGGCTACTAAATTTAAACATGTTCACATTAGAGGTGAGGAGATTAAGGGGGGATATGATTTCCATGTACAAAATGTTTAATGGTGGTAGCAACATTAGCGATAAACTGTTTAAAATTAACTCCGTTACAAAAACTAGAGGCCATAACCTAAAATTGGTGGAAAAAAAATTCCAGCACAAGGTGCGAAGGGGGTTCTTCACAGTAAGATCAGTTAGGGTCTGGAACTCACTGCCACAGGCGGTGATTTCAGCAAATAATGTGGAATTGTTCAAGAAACTTTTGGACGATTTCTTAAGGGACCGTAATATACAGGGGTACGGGTACTCCTAGAATGAGATCCTAATAGGTTGGACTTGATGGACTAATGTCTTTATTCAACCTCAAATACTATGCTAACAGATTTGGTGTAAATGGGGCTATCATGTACCTAATAGAGAACAGAGAAGTTGAGGAGGCCTCCTTGCAACTCTTGTCCAACACCCCTGAGAGTGGAGACAGGGAGTGAGAGAACAGAGAGCAGCACCGGTGCCAGAGGGTGTAGGGCACTGTGCCCGGGTAAGTCCCAAAGCTGGTCACCAAGGAAGCAGGTGTGTGGATGCAGCTGGAAGGACAAGGAGGAACACTGCTGGAGCAGGACGGAGTCAGGCAGGACAGGGTCAACATCAATCGGGCAGCGAAAGTACAAAAAGCAGCAGGCAAAAGAATAGCCTGGGAGCAAGCAGAGCTCAGGGGCAAGCAGCAGTCAGGCGTCGTCGAAGGAGATCCGGATCAAGGCAGCAGAATACTGGAACAGGCAGAAGCACAGGAACACACACAGGAGCTGAAAGACCATTCAGCAATGATCCATAGGACAGGCAAGTTTAAATAGGGCCATCTATTCAGGGAAGCTGCATAATTTCCTGTGCGCCACGTTAAGCGCGTCTTTGCGTGCACGTTCCATTGCGCGCGCATTAGCGCATGTTTCCAGCAAATGCGGAAGACAGGCCTACGCACATGTGCAGAAGCACCCGCACGGCCCGGTATGGTCTTACAGGGGCCTTACACAATTCCTAGTTCTTCTCAAGTGGGCCCATTACAAAGCCAAATTATAGTAGCTCATCTTCTGATGGATTCCTCAGTATAGAATTAACAAATAGTTGCAGAGTACAGTTGCATGTAACACCTTAGCAATGGCATTGTGAGAGAGGATAGAGATATAAACTACTGCAGTGAAATCTCACTAATGGAGTCTTTGAGAGGTATAGAACACTGCCAAGTGATTTAACCTATCAAGCTGGAGTTAAGCCTTTAGGCTACATTTGTGTGGCTGTCATTTTGCTCAGTTTCCACCTAATGTATTTATTTTGTTCAGCCTTTTCTATCTATTTATACTGCCAACTCAGTTTCCACTATTCTAATCCCTGATTTCTCTCCACAATACTGCCACTGGTTTTCAGTCGTATTTTTCTCGCATGTATTAGCCCGGTATAAAATCTAGTCAGTGCAGTTATCTCCATATCTTCCTGATTTCCTCTTCCTCCTAACTATGTGACCCATACTGTCTTTTTCTGCAAAGTCTTAACTATTTCTTGTTTGTCCTCCATAATAGTACTCTACACTGAATCCACTCAATAATCTCCCCATCTGATTGTTACGCAAGATGTTCGAACGAAAGAAAGAATGTACTGTATATTATAATCTTTCTTTATTCACATAAAGCCACCAAAATCCGTAAATCCCTGCAATGATAGGTCTCTCCCTGTGTGGGTACCTGTCTATAATTTGGGGTACATCCTTAATTTGTCGTTTTCAGCTCAATAATCCAGACATGTATGGGCAAATTTCTTGTTGATGTCGGGAGGTACAGGAGAGACTTTTGTGCCCTGATTTCTGCTTGTAAACGCTTTTGCATGAGATATCTAGGTCAACCAATGAATTTTCAAAACAAGTCCTATATGAGAAATTATGTCTCCTAGTCTTTGTTCCAGGTGTTCAATAGGAGGGGAAAATTATTTTAATCTTTGTTGAAGGCAGATGCAAGAAAATCAGTATAAAACACTTAACAGAATGCAAGTACTGTTTGTTTTTATAAAAATAAAAGTTATTTGAGGAAATATCTATATTTATTCCTGTCTGTAAGGAGCTAAACCAGTCAGAGTTCTGGATAACCTCTTGTAGGCCTCTAGCAAATAAAGATCCACATAATAAACTATAAATTGCTGAAAGTATGCCAGTCATAGTGACTCTATATCTTTTACTGAAGCTGCTTGCAGGAGCGAAGAGACAATTTTGACAAAGTATGTAAAGAAAGTAGAACTTCGAGTCTTCTCTTCACAGTGATGTCAGAATGAGGACACAAGAAACCTTAAGCGTCTAATATAAAAATCATACTTTCATCTTCAAAGACTGTCAGTTACTAAGTCGTGTCTTACATTTTGTTTTATTTTGCATGAGTGAAGAAAAAGATAAAATTGTTGGTAACAGCAGGAATTTGTATTACTCAGAGCTTCTCTGTGGGACTTGTTTCCCTGACTCTAAAAACACCAGCAGCAAAGAACTGAGACTTCATTGTAAAGATAACATTTGTTGATCCCAAACAGATTAGAACTTGTTGAATGAGTTTACTCTGAGTCTAATTTCTGACTTTTTGGTCTCATTTATGGAAGTACACTTGACTCCTAAAGCCCCAACTATAGCTAATGACAGAAGTTATAACTAATTATTTGTGCCCTAGATTCTCTTCACTGCTGTTCTTACATTATGAACATTCCTCACCATCTTCCAGCCTGTTTGTTGGGACTGTGACTTCAGGTGAGGGCAACAAAAGGAATTTATTACAGATTAAGGAGACAAGATGGAGCTTCATACTGATAGACAATCATAAAGAGGGTATGATCAGAGGCTATCAGGAATATAGATGAGAGTAAATGGCAAGTCCCATTCATAAAAGGTTATGGTTGGTAGATACACAGCAAGGGAAGTCTGAGAGGCATATACACGCTGCATGTAAAAAAAAGTTGTGGTTGTGAGGGCCTATTTTATTGTTATGTGAGATCTTATTACGTTGATGTGGTGTACACTTTCTAAAGTAAAAGAATTATGTCCTGTTTTCTGACCAAAAAGCACCAGGGTGTACAATAGCTAACACCAGTGAGTCCCTGTCACAATTAGGAATTTTTCTTAACACAGAGGAAGCTAGTCAGTGGTTTAAGTCTTCTTTTACTGTGTAGACTTGGGCAGCACATGATGTTGGCTTCACTGCATAGTAATAAACAGCCATGTAAATGTGAGACAGTGGTCATCTTTAAAGATGGGTTCTTGGGCAATTTCCCTGTCATATGGGAATTAATTCAGGTTGATTGGCATGGGAGGCTCCTGGCAGTTAAGCAGGGCCTGTCATTTTGGTGTGAGAGGATTGAACCATGAGTACAAATGACTAGAAGTGAGATGAGGTGATCATCTACCATGCTGGATGTGAGAAGACCAGAATTAAGAGAAGAATAAGCAGGTTGCAGTGCCCCAGACATTATGCAAGGAAAATAATGGAAAGCTAAGCACAATAACAAAGGTTTATTCAGGGCCCTAAGTAGGCAACAAAGAGCAGAAAGCAAGATTAGAATCACTGTGTGACATCCATTGGGCCAGTTCCCACATATTTAAATTTTCTCTAGTGCACAAAAAGCCTCCCTAGCAAACCCTAAACCCTGAATGACTAATATATGCTCAAACCTTGTGTAAACCTTTATGGGCTCTCTACCCCCCCTCCCCCCCCTCTTATACCCTTATGTGGAGGACCCTAGGTCCCAAATTACAACTCAATAAATACATTCTCTTACACCCTCAAACATTGGTCCCCCAGGTGTACCACTTAACAATTGTACCAACTAAAATTTAAATTTTTGTTTATGTTTATTACCCCATAGGATAGATAGATAGGTGGATATATATGTTCTGTTGTACAGAATTATTATATATTGTGTGTATAGCCTCTAGTGATCCCCTCCTACTACTTGATTACGCTAATGTGGAAGAAACTGTAATGCAATTGTATGTTATACTGATTGTGCATCATGTGCTATTTTTTTGTCTTATTGTAATTTGGAAAATTAATAAAATACTCAAGAGTTAGAATCACTGTGTGAATTGACCATGAAACTGGAATGTGGAGAGAGAAAAGAGCATGCATGATATACAGTATGTTGCCACAGCTCACAACAAAAGCTGCTCAATGAAGTCAGTAAAAGAGAGTACCTCAATTAGAGTTTAGGGATTTTGTGAAGTTTCAAGCCTGGCAGGTAAGACTCCTAGCTGCTTTCAGTCATTTGGGGATTAACCTGTATTATATTGTGTAATTTGTACAGAACAACATTTGACAGGTAGCATACAACCATACAGCCAGTGTACAAACTTTTCAAACGGATACTTTCTTTATGCCTTTTGTCTGCGGAGTGTGGTGATCTGTAAATTGGGCAGAGTAGCAGATCATGGGTGCAGGAGGCAAATAGAATGTGTGTGTGTATAGGGGATGATTCCATTAGTCTTCAGACCAGGGACAGAGAAATTTGTAATTCTAAACATGCAGGAGAGATCTAGATAGGGTATGCTGTGACTTAAAATTGTATGGAGACTGGAGAGATTTCAATGAACACTAACATGGCACTAGAAGTCACTTTCACAGTATGCACTTGAATGGTGAAGTTTTGCACATGTTGAAGGGAACAATGTAGGCATTATGAATTTTAATCGACTCAATGGAATGGTTTCAAGGAAATACAGAGATGAGTGTTATTTACTACAGGGGAGGACAGCTTTCTGTGGGTTAAAGAAAGCGTTCCACACAAAGTATGCCATGGCTGCTGCAGTAATGGGTGTGCATGGTGAAAACTAGGTGTTTCTAAAGCACATAATGTATTGTGACACACCTTTTCACATCTTCCAGAATCAGGTTAATTTGTGGCTTTCAATCACATGATGTCTCAAAGCCACAGAGGAAGTAGTGCTGGAAAACTTCCCTTTGCCGGATTCTATAATTACTGCAATGTGGAGTAGGTAACTACAGTATATAATGCCCAGCATGTGTTAATGACTGCGGATCCAGCTCTAATCGATGTCCAGTCCATCATATCTTATTAGTACTGGTCCGGGGAACATATGCCCCAGTCCACGCCTGCCATAATCCAATTACCACTATCACTGGCTGATCTCAGCTTTATTTGCCTGTAGTTGAAGAATCAGGTGGAATTTTTGTAAAAATGATGAGAACATAATTGGACGCAGAGAAAGCCTTTGATAGGGTGGACTGGAAATGTATGCAATTATCATTAGAACAAATAGGAATACCGGCACTTCTAATTATAAACTATTCCAACAGCAAGGATATGGGTGAATGGGGTACTATCAGAGCGGGTAGAAATTACCAATGGGACAAGACAGGGCTTCCCATTATCCCCTATACTGTATATTATAACGATGGAACATCTAGCTATTGCACTACATCAGAATAAAGATATCTTGGGGATCAGAATAAAGGAGAGGATACATAAGATGAGTATTTTTGCAGACGATGTATTATTATATATTACAAATCCAAGGATAGCATTTCTCCTAATCTTGGATGTGATCAAGAAGTTTGGACGAGTAAGCAATTATATTATTAATGCTGGTAAATCGCAGTGCTTGGATATTATTCTCCCGTTGGGAGAGAGGGATATACTAAGTATTATTTTCTCATTTGTGTGGACAATGGAAGCATTGAAGTATCTGGGGGTGAATATACCTTTGGATTTGGGGAAATTATACTCGTTAAATTATACTCCTCTGCTAGAAGATACAGTTGAGACTGAATACATGGAAAAAGAGAAATCATTCTTAGTTGGGGAAGATGGCTCTATTTAAGATGGGCATTCTTCCATGATTTCTTTATATTTTCCAGACCGTCCCAACAAAGATACCACAACTGTTTTTTAATAAACTTCGGTCCCTACAATTAGATATGTATGGAATAAAACAGTAGTGCGACTGAGGCATGATATACTAAATAAAAGAAAGATGAATGTAGGGGGTGGATTACCACATATGGAGGTATATCAGCAGAATGCAAGATTGTTTTTTTCTAGTAAATCCAAAACTTTGGGTATCTGTGGAACAGGCGGAGGTGGAAATACCTCTGACGTCTTTACCCTGGATACCTCCAACTAAAAGACATAAAACCTAGATTGAATCACCAGTAATCTCCTCGATGATGGAAATCTGGGATGCTTTGGTTAAGAAATATGGTATATCTGCATATGTGGGTCCATTAACACCTATAATGGGAAACCCAGACTTTCCATTGGGTTTAAAGAACAGGAGGTTTTTGAGATGGGAGACTTCCAGATTCTCTCCTGTGTGTGAAGCCGTTTTGGACGCGGGCTTACGTCCATTCGTAGACCTGTGTCCGGCGGACCAACCCAGGGGGTTAAAACACTGTTATATTGCCCTCTGCTCACAAGACAGAGTAATAAGAGATCTGACCCCATTTGAAGAGATCTATCTCAGGAAAGCAGAAAGTAAACATAGGGTGTCTAAATTTTATAATATGTTACTGACACAGATCTACCCATCTCTTCTTTTTTTTTTTTTTGAGCATGTAATTTTTATTGAATTTTCAATGAATACAGAACTAAAGCGTATAACAATAAAGTAAGAGGGTACCATATCATAGAAATGGAGGTACATACACAGCGAGGCGTAATCATTCAGTTTTGTAAATAGATGCAGAACATTTGTAAACCATTAGTCGGTATGATTAGAGTAGTTTACATTTCTTTGCCGTGCATGTAATGATATTATTAAGCGTAGGATTCAAGGCCACCTCTCAAAAACAGAATAAAACATAGTAAAACATAAAGAAATTAAGTTAAGATCACTACCTGGAGTACAAAAAAGCATGAGAAGCAATATTGCCAGTACCTGCAGCAACAGCCTTTCCATATATTCGGAGTATACCAATTTCAATTTCATGTGGGACTAATCGAATGTCAAGGGGTGTCTTGCAGTCATGTATGTATAGAAACCCGAAAATCAGACAAGTGGTTGAGAGGGCACCAAGGGTAGGTATCGCACAAACGGTGACCCAGAGGACCTTCCAGGCGAGGCTAGAGTACATCTAGGGCTCCCAGGGTGTGTGAGAGTTTGGCATTGAGATACCATGATGATGTTTGGAACCCCGACATGATGTCGCGGAGCTGGTCGGGGGGGGAGCGTCTCAATGAGGAAGGGGGACCACGTGGCGAAGAAACGAGCTATACGCCTATCCTCATTATGTGTGTCAGCCTTGTCCAGGAGCATAAGCTTACGGAGGGTATTTTGCAGGTCCTCTATCGTGGGGGTTGTTGGTAGGAGCCATTTAGTGAGAATGTTTTTTTTAGAGGCTAATATGCAAAGATGTTCCCAGCGCGAGATGGGAGGGGCAGGGGAAGATGGCCCAGGGGGTATGTCATGTAGTAAGCACAGTATAGGTTGTGGGGCCCGTGTCTTACCTGACAGGGAGTTCATGTACTGTATTATCCGAGACCATAGTGTGTGAATCAGAGGGCAGGACCAGATCAAGTGTATGAAGTTGGGATGGTGTATGTTACATTTGGGGCAATGTTGTAGCCAGTCCGGCGATGCAGAAACCGGAACATAGTTAAAGGCATAATATGCCCGGTGGAGCAATTTGAATTGGACCTCCCTCCACGATTCACTGATGATGTGGTTTCTAATGTGTTGCCACCCCCACAGTATGCTATCAAAAGTATCTTCCAGTGGGTTGCCCAGCAATTGGGCCCATAGATGTACGAATGCGGGGATGTGTGTCAGGTTGTTGGTGAATGTCGCAGAGAGCCAAATACAAATTTGACAGGGATAATTTGGGCGGCGAGGAAGTCAACAGTCTTGCAAAGGTTTGAGAAGAAGTATCCTTCACCTGTAACCTGTGAGCGTGTATGAAGCGTGAGATTTGTGCGTATTGGAGGAAATGTGTGGGGGGCACATGGAACTTGGAGATTAGGTCGTTGAATTTTAAGCAGGAGCTTTGGGGTGTCAGTACGTCCTGAATTGTATGAATACCCCGGCCATTCCAGGTGCTGAAGTTTAGGGATTCAGCCTTCACCGGAAAAAATGGTGATGTCGATAGAGGCATCCATGGGGAGATAGTGCCCGGTAACTTTGTCAGCTTCCTGACTTCCCTCCATGTTATGACAGTGTCTTTGATGAGCACATGTGATCTAACATGCGGGGGTAGGGTGTGCAGGGGTGAGTTAAGGATGCCTGAGAGATGGGTGGGCCAGTTGTCGCTCCAGCGGCGTATTAGAGTAGAAAGAAGTATCCAGTCCCTTACGTGTCTGAAGATACTGGCTAAGTTGTAAAGCCGAATATCCGGGGCATTCATATCCTAGGTGGGATTTTGGGCATTGCATTTTGGCTAGAGCAATTCGTCTACCCAGCTCTTCCGTACTATACCAAAGCCTGGGAACAAGAACTAGGGCATGTAATTTCAAAAGAGGACTGGCATAAGGTCTTCTTTCAAACTTTTAAATCAAGTAAATCAGTGGTGATACAGGAAAGAAATTTTAAAATATTAACGAGATGGTATAGGTGCCCAACAATATTACATAAGATAAGTGTTCAGAATTCTAAGATATGTTGGAGATGTAAAGAGGAAGATGGGACGATGTTGCATATTTGGTGGTCATGTCGGTTGTTAAAAATATATTGGAAATCAATTATGGAGATAGCCCAACAGTTAACAGGTATAAACACAGTAGATACACCAGAGGTTGCACTGTTATCATTACATAATACCCCAACCACAGCTATGAGAAATGGTTTAATAGGTCCAATTTTGGCAGCGGCAAGGGCAGTAGTACCAAGGTATTGGAAGTCAGCAAAGGTCCCCCAGATGGTAGAGTGGGTAGCGGAAATGAATAATATTATGCGATTGGAGGAGCTTACGGCCCGATTATATGACAACTATATACGATTTGAGGAGAGATGGAGACCATGGAGGGAACACACTAGATCGGTGATGGAGTAGACATATCCCTAGAGGTAATCTACTAAAAAGTGAGAACTTAGATTCTGATTCCTTTTTCTGTGGGGGTTGATGGTAAGGGAGGAGGGAGGGGAAGGGTATGGAAAGTGTATTGATCTATAATCATAGAGTTGGATTAATCATTATTATTATTATGTATGTATGAATGTAGAATGTTTTTTTTTTTAAGTGGAGTAATAAGGAATTGTTTGTAAGATTATAATGTATATGTGTGAAGTAACTTGAAACTTAATAAATCAATATTTTGTAAAAAAAAAAAAACAACAACAAAAAAAATGACTCAATGTTTCATGTTGTTTGCAGTGAATATTTTTTGTTAGGTTTTTACTTTACAACTGCCTTAATAGATCATGTCTACTTGTACCTTGAGACCCTTTCTGAAACTGTCCTATGATGGAATACACAACTGTCAGTAAAAAGATGATTAGTCCCCTTAAGTATTTTTTTTTAAATGTAAAAAGCTGCACATGGGGTTCTGCGGTTTTTCTAGCTCACACAGCAAAAATTTGATGAAATGGGGTACAGAATTCTAGCATTATAGAAATAGTAGTAGGATCACCGAGTAATAGCAATACGGATGTAACTTTTCATCTGAGGACTCTTGCTGTTTCCAGCTGCTCTGAGACTAAACTGCAAACACAGGCACCTCCATGGTGTGCCCTAAATCAATATTTAAAATTTTGTCATCATTAACTCCCCATAACCCAATTAGAATGTCAGGCTAACAAAGTGCTCCCACAGCATATGTGAAGCCCAAGGACATGGAATTTAGATTTTCTTTTGTCTTAAAGAAGTCGGAACACAAACATGTGTAGTAATTTTCATTTATCAATGTCATTTGATTCAAGTGCAAGCCTCAGAGTGTTCAATCTTATATTTTATTTGCTCAATTCAACTACATTGATTTTTATTGCTCTAAACCTTCTCTTCTGGGCATCACTTTGTACGGCTCCAAAATTCTGTAATCTAATCATTTCTAGAGATATATGGGATACGAAACAAAATAAAATCTCTGTGACAACCTCTGTAATCCTAAGAAAAACAAAGTGTGGTGCAGGAGAGATACATTTGCTACCCCCACCAACAATTTTTCTTAAAGTGGATCCACATGTACCGTTATATATTATAAGATTCATAATTGGAGCAGAAAGTTTACCTTATCATAAATATTCTTCCTTTTTACAGTAGCCCATCCCCTACTCTTTTTTTAACCTGGATGAAATAATGCCTTCAGAGTAACTGAAGTTTGCAATTTTCTGCTAAGGAGACTGGTTAGCCCAGCTGGCTGTCAATATGCCGGAAGACCGGTCACCTGACCATCCCCTTTTAGTTAAAAAAAAAGACTGAGCAAACCTCAGAACGTGGTATGCCTTGCCTCTATCCACACCTCTACACTTTGCTCTGCACCTCCTTGGACCCCCAAGAGCCATCTCACAGACTAAATGTAGGCAGTGGGCTCTAGTAGGAGCTGTAGTATTGTGGAACAGGCTTGCATAAGCCAGAAGTGATATAGGGGCTCCTGCAAATCTCTGATCCTGGCTGACGGAAATTCAGTGAAACCTGTAATGATGTCACAATGACTACAAAAATAATTATCTTTCTCTCTCTAATTTCTTTTTTTCCTCTGCCTAGAGAACAATTTAAAGTCCAATTTCAACCTTCCACGGAGGTATTAAAAAAAAAACCATATGCCTGCAATGTGTACCTGGTGTACATGAAGCAGTTGCTGTATATGAACACAGAAACATACTTTTTTGTCCTCTTCATCTCCTCATGGCTCCTTTTTAAATAGCTGCATCTGTGCTCTACAAGCAGTCTGTGTAAATTAACACTCTCTCACCCCATTCATTAGTATAAATAGTGGCAATTGGACAGTGTATTGTAACCCGTTGGTGTGGCAGAGTTGGTGTGCAGAGTGATCTTGTTACAATGACTCCCAGGGAGGAGGTCAGCTACTTTACAATCCAACCCCAGTGCCAGACTGAGTTTCCTGAGGAGAAAGATTTCAATTTGTAGGACTCAGGTGCACTAAAAAGTCCATAAAAACATTAGGAAAGCCAGCAATGTAAGCCAGCAATGTAGGTCATGAATATACACATATACATATTTACTGCACCTCTACATTACCACATTAATTGCGAATCACTTACAAAAGGTGGAAATCGGCTTTAAAATAGAAGCTTGCATTATATGAATTAATGTAATTTAAAATTTTAGCTTGAAGTCAATAATCTTGTGTGTGTTAAGGTTTAAAAACGTTTTTTCTTTGTATGGTTTGTAAAGGTATTTGTGCAGACATGGGGATGCCGAATTTACTCTTAACAAATGCAGGCCCTCCTTAGTGCCTTGCGATACTACATCATGTTTGTACTTTACTGATCCTTCTTACAATCCAAGTCCCTGAATGTGCTAGTTGCTGAAAACAATACACCCTGTGTGTGTCTGGTATGTTATCCCTACAATTGCTAAACAGAAGCAGTGCAATTCCTTTAAGCTACTTAGAGCTCCCTCTAATGGCTCATCCACAGATCTCTGTATTTAAAGCAATGCAAAAAAAATATGGAAAAGCAAGCTTGTAAAAATGTGAAGGTCACATTGAAAAGGTAAATACTTCAGAAGTAACGTACAAAATGTTCTGCAAATTTACTTAACTTTCCTTTAAGAATATCCACCTTCATCACCATTAAGTTATCTCTATGCACTCTGAAATCAGCATTGTCACAATTGTGGCCACATTCTGTAGCTGGACTACATGAGTAAATGTCGACAGCACTCAGTAGGAGTGATCAGTTGTGTCAATCACTCCCCAAGAATATGCCTCCACTGCTGGAGAAAACATCACAAATCAAAGAGGGATTATTTCTATTGCTGGATGCAAGTCATAGCGCTGTGGGGACGCTGCAGCTATCTACACTCCCCACCAGATGATGGGCACAGAGATACAGCAAGGATTTAAGCTACAGAATACATTTTTAAAACATATGATCAGACACTTAGCAATATCAACAATGTGTTACTGAGGGTTTAGATCTATTTTAAACTAACTTCATAACAGGTTTACTATTTCATTATCGAACTGCCACGTTTGGATTCCAGTTCCATATTTCATGTGCTCATCCTGTCTATGGAGTCTTGCAAGACTTCAGATGGAGGAGACATGTTCTGTAGCCTACTGGGAATTCTGATAAAACCAGGCTTTCCTAAGGGCCCCTCATTCCTCGAATGCTGAGGTAAATCAGCAGTACAAAGTGGTAGAAGTCTTTATACCAAACTCAGAACACAGGTAATGCTTTAAAGTCAAGCTATGGGCCCCGGGCTCCTCCCATGTATGGTCCCTCTCCACCTATTGAGGTACCCCCACATTTTGTTATAGAATAATTAAAGCCCAACTTTAATTATTAAAGCCCTAATGCAGAGCAGATCCGGTCAGGTTTCTGCACACGCACGCTAGCAACTGATCTGCACCTGCTCCGCGCTTGGTGTGAACAAGGCCTTATGGTTTGTTTCCTTTAGAAAGCAGCCACATCCTGCAGAAAAATATGCTTGCTCTCTTTGTGGGACCTGTGTGGTCTCTCAGCCAAGGTCAGATACACCCCCTGCTATGCCAGAGCTAGAGCTTTCCAGTCAGCAGGGACCATGAATTGCATGATAATTGCAAAGCAGCGGTCGGTCAGCATGATGATGTATGTCAATGCCACTGTCTGCATAATTACAGTATGAATAAAGGGTATAATGGTGATGTCCCCTCAGAGGGGTATGTCATTCATAGTATGTCTTCCGGGTTGAATGACACTGGGAGAGAGACTAAAAACATTTTTTTTGTTGAAAAAGAAGTACTGTGAGGTAATACTTAGGAATAAAAATGTATGAATTGCAGCCCAACATTCTTTTTAATTACAACTTGCTGGTGGCCCTTTTGCTTTAAAATATATTTCAATTTCTTTAAAAAGCTGGATGAGTATAGTAAAATATACTCTTAGAATATTTTTATACCCTACACACTCCCTATTATGAATGTACCAGACAACAAAAATATTCAAAGCTTTTTGTTTGTCTGTGTGATTCATAGCTAGAGGAGATACTCAAACTATTGCAAGTACAGCAAATGAAATCATAAAAAGCCAATCAGTGGTAGGGTCATGCCTCACATTCATTGGCAATTTTCCTATGAGTGATTAAATGGTCAAAACATCCAACAATTGGCATTCCATTCACTAAGTAATCATCTTCTTGAATCTGATCCTCTAGATCCTATTTGGATTGGTATGCTTGGGTAGTTAAGCTATCTAGAGCTACAAAGAACTGACAGTATTAAATCTATAGATCAGCAGCATAATGCAAGCAAGACACAATCCTCTTTTTTATTCCATAGTTCATTTATATTCCATTTTCCTGTGCCCTGCAATGAAGCCTGACCCAAAAAAAAACACATCAGATGGGCTGGACCTTAGAGCTTTGGGGATTGGCAGTAAACATAGGCTAGGCTAATACAAGTCAAGGACAGTAGTCTTTTACATATAGGGAGCACAAGGACACACGAAATGGGATATAATATTTCCATATCTGTTGGTTCTCAAGTCCTCTAGAAACTTGACTGCGTATGATTAAAGTATTATTATTACTATTATTAGAATACTCATATAGCATCAACAGTTTGTGCAGGGCTTTACAATATAAGGAAGACATTACAGTTCTAAAGTTCCAATAAAATTCAAGATTAGATGGCTAGGAGAGCCCTGCCTGTGAGAGCTGACAATCTAAAAGGGAGGGACAAGAAATACAAAAAGTGGTAGCTGTGTGTGAATGAGTTGTTTGAGAGATTAATAGCTCAGCTATTAGGTAGAGGTGCGGTAGGCTTCCCTGAAAAGATGAAGAATCACCTAAAGGCAGAGAAGATGGGAGACAGCAGGAAGAGTTGGGGTAGGGAGTTCCAGGGGATGGGAAATACTCTAGAGAAGTCTTGGAAGTGAGCATGGGAGGAGTAGATGAGGAAGCTAAAGTGCAGGAGGTCTTGTTAGGTACGGAAAGGACAGTTGTGATATGTTGAGACCCTTTGAGACAAGGTTGGAGATATAGTCAGAGGCAGAGTTGTGGGTTGCTTTGTATAAGTTCCTTTTGAGTTAATGTAAAAAGAAAAAAAAGGAATTTAGGAAGCAAATGACAAATACAAGGTAGCCAGATGAATTTCAGCTATCCATGTTGATTATGTCTTAAAGGGTCAGTTAATCAGAAGGTTATATTTTAGTTTTAAGTGGAGCCTAGTGGCCTGTCAGCCCCTGGCTTTGTATATCTTGGGTTCTCCACCTGCAAGATTTCCCTGCCAAAATTCACAACTTCTGTCCTGTTCCACCCGCACTTCCTGACCACTTCTCCTTAACTTATATTAGTGTTCCAGCTTCTGCTTTACATTCTCCATTATATAAAATGACCAAAAACCTTCTAGCAAAGGCCACAAGGGCAGTTGTGAAGACCGGGGAACTCAAGAGCAGAGATCTTATTTTTTAAATCCCCAAGATTATGGTTTTTTATATGGATGAATTTTAGCATATTTATATGTATAGACATTATGAATTGAGTATATTAAAAATGGAATTTTATTATATATATGAATCAATTGACTTTATTATTGGATCAATTCCCTGCTATTCTCCAGTGGTCACCACAAAGCCCCTTTCTTTCTCTTTCCCCCTTTTGATATATATACGAGTAAGTGTTAGCTAGCATTTTATAGACTATACACCAAGAACTCATTTGAATTGCTATGATTAGTCTTAAAACTGTTTCCAAATCCAAAAAATGAGCCATTTTACAGATATTGAATATCACACGGAGTCTATCAACAGTAAGTTTATAGCTCTGAAAGGTTTATGTTTTACAAATAAATAATTATCAGTAACGTACATTTACTAATAAGCAATATAAATGAAGACAAATGAGGTGCTTCTCTGCCAGATATCCCCAACAACAGGAAATAAAAAAAATTTAACCACTGCAAGGGTCTTCAAGAGAGTAAAAAGCTTTGAAAGGTCATTGTGATCATGCAGAAACGTCATCTTTAAATGATCAAGAGATTTAAGACAGTATAGGGCAAAGTGATAACAGAATATCATATACAGACCAAATAAACAAAATAATTTCGCTAAATCAGAGTGTTCATTACTGTACCCCTTGGGATGTATGGGAACCAAAGGATGGGAGTATGGTACTGAATCTTTGTAGTTAAACTAATGATTAGAATATTAGATTGTAATTCAACAACTTTTTTTTATCAATTAAAACGGTTATCAAATACGGATTGATTAAGGGGCCAGTAGGACAATTAATGTTCTGTTTAACTTCACAACTACTTATGTCTCTAAACGAAGATTATCTGCATTATTTAACCTGAAATCGAATTATTTTGTCAGATGATGTGTGAATAATACTGTGAAGGAAGATTTAAGGTATTGCCATGCCACTGGAAAAAGTTCAGAATAAATTTTGCTTAGGTTCAACAAGTCGGAGCAATGCTTTTGAGGGGTTTTAAGGGTCCCACTTTAACAGGACTGGAGAAACACAGAATTGGGAACCATTTGTTAGATCCCTGATGTCTCCATAAAGGTAACATGTCACCTGCCAATTCTATCACATAGGGGTCTATTCACTAAGCTGCCGTAGGCTATTCACTTCAGGCTAGTACGGCTGATTTCAGCCGCATATCTGGTGGCTTCACGTGGCTTTGGGTCGGCCGAACATGCTCAGCCCGAAGTGCAGAAGGAGTTCGACTCAGCCGATCCAACATCTGGATCGGCTAAGCTGAACCTCCGGCAGGCTACTCGCTGCTGTTCGGTCTATTCTTATAGATGCCGAACAGCAGTGAGTGACTAGCCGAATGCCGCTTAGCGGCATTCAGCTCGGCTGTTCTGCTCGCTCCCTCTGTGGTACCGAGCAGAAGAGAAAAATAGTTAAAAAAGTAGAAAATAGAAAACGATTGTGCGGAGCTAACAGTGACAGATTTGAGCGGGAGAGTTAGGCTGTCTGGAGATCAATGTCCCTGGTTAGCTGATAACCAGGGACGCTGATCTCTCTGCAAGGGGCCAGAGCCAGCCGTATTATCGCAGCTGGCTACGCCCAGCTGACAGAAGCAGGCTGTCAGCCGGCCAATGGCCGGCCGCTCGCCCAGCTTCGGCTTTCAGCGCGGCTCAGTCGAGCAGAGGCATATGCCTTCGGCTTGGCTGAGCCGCTCGGCCAAGTTCGGGAGCTGTACGGGCTATACTGAATAGCCCGTACAGCAGCCCTTCGGTTCTACTGAACCGAAGGGGTCCTGGGGCCAAAGCTAGCCGAAGGATCGGCCACAGCTAGATCCTTCGGCTGCTTTGTGAATAGACCCAATAGTATTGAAAAGTAAGGAATAAAAAAAAAAATATGAAAATCAGTATGTATGTAAACAGCAATTGCACCACGTTAGGTATTGTTGGAGTGAGAGCTATAATTCTAAGGCCATAATTTGCTGTTACTTCTAAATTGATGAGCAAAGGCTTTTAAAGCGTAGCTTATGGACCATTTTGAGATTTTCACCATTGCACGTGCACGCAGATTTAAGGCTTGACATCTTTCGTATTGTTTTACTCAATGTAACCCCATCTTTTATATTTACAAAAATTGGGTAATATGTTATGTTTGTGTGCAGTAAAATTCATTTTGGTGTATTTTTTTCTACAAATATTGATTTTGCTCAAATATTTTGCAACTTAACCAAACTGTAGCTACCATTTGTCTATTCTACATGTCCTCTTTTAGAAAACAAATCATTGTTTGGGGGTGTCATTTTTTTATACAAAAAAAAAAATCAGACTTTATACATGTGTGTTTGAAAAAATTAAGAAGAAACAATGCTCTGGTCCTGTGGTGGTTTTATTACACCAGTCCTTATCATCCATCTATTTATCTGATCACAAAGCCTAGTCTAGTCCTTAATCCTATTTTTCTCCACTTCTGATGAAGGGGGCATGTATAGCCCCTGAAACACATTAGCTCATCTCTCTGAACTTATAGAAATGTTTTTCTGGATTTCTGCCAGAGGGGTGGTGCTTAAATCTTTCTTCACAATTCCACAAGGGCTGTTTCTAAGAACCTGCCTACCAAACTCCACCAGTCACCATCACAACTTGCAATGTATCAAGTGGTCCAGCCTTCCTCTTCTCTACCATTATATATGCAAGTCAAATTGTCAATAACTAGACCTCGATTCCTTGTTTTGAATTCTCAGAACAATATCAGAAGTCTCAGTATTTGTAGCTAGCATGTGTATGTGTATATATATATATATATATATATATATATCTGTA
>NW_017308335.1:0-23117 GCF_000935625.1 Nanorana parkeri | reverse complement strand
TATATATATATATATATATACATATACACACACACACACACATATACATACATACATACATACACACACACACACGCACACTGTTCTTTTGTTTGCTATTTATATGTAAAGTTAAACCCAGCTATAAACATCTTTTGAAGTCATACTGGTGCCTAATAATGTTGGTGATAATGATGATTCTAACCATCTGGTAAAGGGTTTATATGGTCAAATTGTGCAATCCATTAGAGATTTGTAACTATAAAAAAAAGGCTACAAACCATGAATTAAATTAACACAGATGTATTTTGTTTTTTTGTGAGAGTTTGGGGTTGATTTACTAACCTTATAAACACACCACGAACGTGTATACACCTCTGCAGTGTGTTCCCTCCCAGCATGATCTATGGGTGGAATCTAAACACCTTTGTAGTGTGTACACACCCAGCAGGTGTGTTGTGCAAAGCCAAGCATGAATTGCAAGGTGATGTTGTGTAAATTAGCTCTATGTTGTGTTGCTTGCGTTGATGAATGCAAGGAATGTAAATGCATGAGCTAACCATTTTTGTCTAAACTGTGAAGCAGCATTATATATGCATCATGTGCATGCTTTTTCCATATATGGCATTAGTGGAAATATGCTTTTAGAGACTTTTTGGTTGATAAATACGTTTTGCTGTGTGAAAATCACACGCACCTGGTACGTGTGTGTGTTTAGGTTAGTAAATCACCCCCTTTGGATTACTGTACAATTTTTAAGAGTATGTAAAACAGTTACCTTTTCTTGATACTGTCGACGTGAAGAATCTAAAGATTGGATTAAGGCTGTTGCGTGGCCAACAAACATAGCATAGCATGTAGCGCCAACAATCATACTGAGCATAGTTATCCAGAGGTCCGACATGCTAACTGGAGCCCGCGCCCCATAACCGATGCACAGCATATGGCTCATAGCTTTGAAGAGTGCATAAGAATATTGTTTTCCCCAGGAATCATTCTGGGAAAAAAAAGAAGAAAAGAAAAATATTAATGGAAAATATTTGTCTCTATTTATTCCTAGTGAATACATTTCCAGCTCAACAGTAGAAGCAAAGCTGTCGTGCAAACCATCTCATGCATGTCAAATGTATGCATTCCACCTGCACTGCCAGGCAATGGCTTGGAGAGCCTGTCAAACGCTGCTTATCACACTAAACTAAGATGATTAGATAGTTTTCCTAACTCTCCCATGTATCTACTCATGCTTGTACATCAATTGCATTTTGCTAAAGGGAAATAACATTCCCGCTCTCTCTTTAAAGCTAAAGACGAAGGATTACTGGGCTGGTACTCAATTAAAGAAAGGTACAATGGGCATGACATTTGATATAAAGGCCTAGAATACTTAAAGCTGCTAATTTGGTTTCTTTTGGAGAGAGAGTGCCTTTTTTGGACCCAAATGCTGTTACATTATTATTATTACTACTATTTAAAACAAACATTATAGGCCATTCCAAAGTACCAATCAGTAGAGAAGAAACAGTTCAAACACTTCTTTTGTACACATTAAATCCAGCAGGTTTGTCCGTTCAAGTTTTTCGATATTTATCAGGTATTACATATTACATATGAATATGGCAGAATATGAAAAATTGAAGGAGCTGGGTGGAACATTGCCAGCCAAACATTGACTGCATTCAGCCAGATACAATCACTATTTGGGTATTCACATAATCATGTGTGCTGGCTCCCTAAATATAGTAGCCACCCATGGGGCTGAACAACAGATGTCTAAGTGTATATGGCAAGTGTAACAGAGCTTACACAAGGGTTTCGACATTGGGACAGATATCCAGGGTGGTGGGGAGCTCAGTGAGGGTATTTATTAGTAGCAGAGGAGGTGGAATATAAAGATAACTTGTTACTAAATGCAACAAAAGTAACAAGTTCACTTAAAGAAATCATTCAACCAAAAACTCATTACAGTTTACCTTTAAATCATATTCTGCATATTAAGATTCAAACAACCATAAAAATAAAAGAAAAAGCCTACACTAGAGTCTGAGGATGGGAGGGGTGGAAAGAAAAGAACAGTCATATCCTGCTTATACCTGACTGTTCGATTGCCATATAAAACCACATGCTTGACACTTTTCTATAAGTCACTGAACTATACATCAATGTCACTTTTCTAAAATAAGTCATTTTTTTCTTCACATGGGCAGCACAGTGGCTTAGTGGTTAGTAGAATAAGTAATAAAGTCACTAGCACACTGATGTCCTTTTTATCAATCCTTTTTTTTTTTATTGACGTTTAGATAAACATGGTGTCACAAGCGATCACAACGTTTCGGAACCACAATATGACAAATTGTTTTACCTGATGAAGGGACCACATGTGGTTCTGAAATTTTGCGAATGCTTGTGACACCATGTTTATCTGAAAGTCAATAAAAGACGGATCGATAAAGTAGACCTTGCTGTGCTGTTGACCTTATTACTTCCTCTGGTTTTACAGCACCATCCATTGGACATTTCAGCCCCCACTTGAGCTACATACTGTGAACCGTCAGTTTGGAGTGTGATGGGACATCTCTAATACTTGATAACTGGTTAGTAGAGGAAAGTTAGACAAGGGAAAGGATAAAACTCTGGTTTTGTTTTTTTTCCCCTGCCCTGCAGAGATAGCAGGAAGCAAGAGGAAATCTTTACAGATTTAGGGAAATCTGATTTGACAGTTGTCACCAAAGCAAGAATCCCCATTGGAAGATTTCCCATCTATTCTTGTTCTAATAACAACTTAAAATTTTTAATTTCCCACCACTTTCTGTCCTGGTAACAGTGGTAAGAATTGATCAGCGAGGACACAGATACAAAAAGAAAAACCCCCCCAAAAAAGTTTTGGTGTTAGATGCACTTTAACACTGACTTCTAATCTAATAGTAGTAAGAAAATAAATACAAAGTGTCAAGCCAGAGTTGGAAGATTAAGATCATGGCAACACATCAAGGGAGCAAATGTTGTATCAAATATTTGTCAAAAATAAACTTATCCTAAATGCATACATTTACATACATATATATACCATTGATGAATGCACCGTTGGACACTTTCTGTATTATTTATTTTGGCACATCCTATAAAAAATTAATAAACAAAATTGTTTCAAAATTTTGATTAAAAAGAGCATCCACCTGAAGCAACCAGTTAATATTCACTCTTCTGATGCCAAATGAGTACAAGATGAATTTTAATTGGTTGCTGTGGCTAAATGCATTTAATCAGAATTACCACACCTTACTGAATAATGCCTTTTTTATGAACACTGACAGCTCGTCTAGACAATAAATACCAAACGTACAGAGTCTTCCTTTTTAGCTTCACAACCACCACACATGTGAGCTTATTCCTGCACTAACAATAGGAAAAGTGATCTGTATCCAGCAGAGAGAATTCGGAGGTCTCCTATGCCATTGTTTGGACTTGGCTCTCTACAGTCTGATTGCTGTCTGAAGCCATCAATGTAGCAGTTATCAGACAATGAGGATGAAGAAAGGCCCGAGAGAGGACCAAAACTTAGCCATGTATTGGGAAAATAAAAGAAGCAACTTTGTACCTTTGTAACATTTGCTTCAAAGTATTTTCGGATGTTTTTTTTACACGTTTATATGTTTTCTGTTAAATACCTGCATACATTTCATATACAGATTAGGAGAGTCTATATCTGGTGGTATTTCTAGTGGTATTTCAAACAGTATAGTTGGGTCACCTTGTTAAAGTGCATCTAAAGCCAAAATCATTTTTTTAGTGTTGCTCAGAATAGAAAAGGCTTTAGAGCCTGTATCAGGCTTTTATTTTTATCTGTGTCTTTGTTGTGTACATGAATCCATTGTCAATGGGAAAGAAAGTGATGGGACAACTGAACTTTTATTGCTGTCACAGTAATAAGAGGGAAGGGAAATCTTCAAATGGGCACACCTGGTGACAACTAACAGGGGATTTCTTCTTAAAGATATTTACTCTCACCTTCTGTTGCATCACTGGGAAAAGAAATGGATGAAAATTCCCCAAATGTGATACAGCAAAAAATAAAATGACATGCGCTGTAACCCTTCTCTACTCTATTCAAATTTAAAAAAAAATGTTTTGACTTTAGATACACTTTAAATAACTGCTGAGATGTCAATAAGCAAACAGGCCCATGCTCCCTGCTGATTCAGTAGCTCTGGATCTGACCTAGCAGGAGGTGTCAGACCTCTGAAGAGAGACCTCCACATGGAGAGCAGGGGTCCTTCTCTGCAACATGCTGGCATGGGACATGCTTTTATACTCAGGCTGTGGCTGGTTCCTAAAGAAAACAAACAATAAATCGTTGTATAACTTTTGCTTTGGTAGACCTGGAATTTATTTAACTAATTTAAAGCTGGACTTTAATTAATTGATTATACTGATTATAGATGTTATTTTTTATTGTAAAGGCATTTTAGTAAATACCTGGTGATCCTGCTAGTTACTAGCACTTCCTCGATCCCTGGGTCAATGTTCTGCAGGTCAATCTGAAATCTTCATGCATTTTCCTGCTTTCTCTCATGAACAGCAGTGCGTTGACATGGCTTCCTATGCTCCCCTTATTTAACACAACCCCAGATGACTGCATGAGGTCTGTGCGGCCTTGGACATAGGATGGGAAAACACAGCAGTGACTTTAGCAAGACACGTCACATGCTGTGGATTAGCCCCATCCATTTATCGGGTCATGCAGTGCAGAGGAAAAGGAGCAAGATCACCTGATCTGAGTTAAAAAGGTATTCATAACGGTTTCAATGCTGCGATACATGGACAGATTTCCTACTGTTATTATTTATTACACACATGGTTATAGGGGTGTACATAGGTTTACATTTAAATATAAAGCCACCACGTATTTTGGAAATACATGTATCCTTAATTATAAAAAAACTTTCTGTAAAAAAAACACCCCTTTAAAAAACCTTGCAGGACCCTGCATGTCAAATAAAATATTAACCAACATATAAAAGTACAGTATGCAATCCTTTATTTCCAAAAAGTCCAAAAATATCTCTCTATTAAAAAAACAAAAACAAAAAATCAGAGTGTGCTCAAGAAAAGTGCCTACGGGGGTCTGGTTAATCTGACAATGATCCATAGAATTAACAAGGATATGCACTTTATAAAATGTCACTATCTATAGGAGAACAATGTCACATGAGCCAAAAATCCATTGTATCCAAATTTTGCCGGTGCTGAATGATAAATATATATAGTCAGAGGGCCTATAAAAAAAAAAAAAGGATAGTAATCTCAATTTCATATGTTGCATGTTATAAGATCTATATTTGCAAAAAATACACAAAAATTTTAAAAAAATGTATTTTATTGCACACAAATATAATATATTCAAAATTATCTGTTAAATATAAATGCAACTGCAACTGAGGCAATAATACTGCATTGAGGCAATAAATACTACATATGTTAAGCCTTAAATTAGCATACAGTAAAAAACTACAATACCTATAAATATAGGCTGTGCTGCCATGTAGAAGTGATGGGGGAGGGTTTACAACTGCCTGAATCACTTCTACAATAAAGAAAAGAGTCAGCCTGAAAATCGGAAAACTGCTATTGCAACCTTGAGCTTGTTTACATCATCTAACTGGGCTGCAGTATTAACATTTCTGGCAGTTTTTTTTAAATTATTATTTCTGTCTAAAATACCATTGGGAAGATTCTTCCTCACTTCCTGTCCCTTTGACACCCATACACGAAATACACGTAGTTGTTGTCAACGGGACCGGAAGGCTGCAATTGTCAGAATTTGTAACCCATCCTTGTGCTACTTAACATTTTTGACTGTCCCCATTGATGAGACGGGAAGTGAGGGAAAATATCCCAAGACACAGGGGCACAGACGGAAGTAAAAACACAACAGTGGCTGTTGCACACTTATAGCTGAAGTTGGAATTTTAAAAACATATTTAACTCTTGCTATCTAGTAGACATGTGCACTGGCAAAAAATGTGTTTTGTTTCGTTTTGATTCGTATTTTGTGTAATTTCGTTTTTTTCGGGATTCGAGTGTGAAAGTCAATTTGGATTCGGACGAAATTCGTTAGCGGTAGTTCGTTCGAACGTTCATTTTCGTTTCGTTAATTCGTTCGTTCGTTGCAGCAAAGTGACATTTGAGGGGAAAAAAATGTTTTTCTCCTTCTCTAATGTCACTTTGCTGCAACGAACGAATGAATGAAATGAGAAAAATAAACGAAAACGAAACGAACGTTCGAAAGAACTACCGAAAAGAACGTTCGAAAGAATATCGGAAACGGAAATATGGATTCGTTTGCATTCATTATACCTGTAATTCGGATACATCCGAATGTCCGAATTTCTAAAAATTCGTCCGAATTTCGTTTCGGAATGAAACGAATCGCACATGTCTACTATCTAGTGAGATGGTGACATTTGGAAGAGGGTAGATAGACTGGGGGCAGCCTTTTGGATCAAGCAAATGACCTTCAAAGATGGTTCAAAAGACTTCTCAAATCGGTTGCCCAGGCATGAAAAGAATATTTAAAGCGATTGCTCTGACCCTATTGTTTGAGCATTTTTACATACTGCCACTGACTACTTTCAATTAGCTTTGATCAGGGAATGCAGTCTGCCAACTATTGTAGCAGCGGCATTACCTGTTCAGACTGGTCACCCTCAATACCCCCATATCTGCAGAGCGTGCCTTCGTCTCATACAGTGAGAAATGGCATCACCTAGACTTCAGCATGTGATTTCTATGAACAGAAGAAAGGTTAGTAGCAATAGCAATGTGGGGCTGCAGAGGGTGGATGATCTTAAAAAAAACAAACACTTGCATGGAGAGGAGCTTTAAAATGCCTGAGGAGGAGTAAATGGTGCATCATAGTGTATCAAGGTGTTCACAAATTTGCCCAATCTGCTGTAAATTGATTCTGTCATCCCCAACTGAGTCTCAATGATCTAAAGCATTATCTGGACTGCATGCTGCACTGTACTGCAAATAGCTACAGTCTGAACCGCTACAGCGTTCTACACCTGAACCATGGCTTCCTATAGTGCAGTTTAATCTAAAATAAATATCTGTTTCTATTCACGGCTCATTACCATAAATTAGCATCCTGTTAATTCTAATTACCTTAAATTATGAAGCGTATATCTGCATATATTCATGTTGGTAAATAGGGCAAACGATAAACTAAAAGCCTTTCATTCAGTCTATAATTAATTTGCTGATTATACTCCTCAGTATAGTGCATATGGTACTTTCTGTAACTCTTTATCTGCATGAACAGCACTTTCTGGCAGTTTATGCTGACTAAAACGTAAAACCTGGGTTTTATTTGCGTAACTAATCCCTACCCAGGAGCACAGTAAAACCTGCCCACATCCATCAGAACCCCACCTCCTTTAGTACAAGCTTTCTAAGGTAGGAATGAATTATCCTTCAAGGACAGACTGCCGGGGGCCCTATATTGTTTGAGCAAATGCTTGAGCTATCTATCTATACCTAGTGGAGGGTAAAGTAGGATGTGATCATATGCCCAATTCTTTGCTTTAAGCACAGATGTCAGCCATTATGGATGCTTTACACCCCTCCTTTCCACCATTTTGCTGAAGGCTTGGTTTCTGTTAGGTTATAATAAGCCTCTTGCACCCTATACATTTTTCTACTTATTGGTAAGCATGAGCAAGGTAGCGCGGACCATGCTGAACACAATTTATAATACCATTCACCACTGGAAGCATAATAAATTGTCAGGGAGAAGTTTCACTGCTGGTGCCTGTTGTCACATCAATTTTGGTGCCCTTATTAACAACCATCTGTTTGGATCACATCCTTTCCAAAAAAATTTACTTGTTTTTCTGATCCTAAACTTTCATGCAATATTGTGATGCCATGCAAAATAAGGTAATACTAAATGATTTTTTGTACTGAAAAAGCAATATGTGGTCAAAATACGAAACTAATAGCAGTCTCTTTAATAAAGCTGCCTATAGGCATGTGGCTATTATGCCAACTGTAAATCCAACTATAGACACTGGGGGGAATTTATCAAAACTGGAGCAGACAAAATCTGGAGCAGCTGTGCATGGCAACAAATCAGCATCTCTCTTCAGTTTGTTGAGTTAAGATTTTAAAATGAGAGATAGAAGCTGATTGGTTGCCATGCACAGCTGCTCCACAATTTGTCTGCTCCAGTTTTGATACATTCACTTCACTGTATATCTGGATCCACTGTGCCATAAATGTGACTGCTTGCTAAACCTTCTCTATGGCTGTCTCACTTCTTAATCCACTCCATGCCAACCTCATGCCATTTCACTGCATAGGAGTGCCCACATGGAAGATGTTCACTGTGCCCACACTAACCTGCCCCCCAGTTACCTATGTTAATACCTCCCTCTGTGTCGTACTAGCGGTCATTGAATCCAGAAGACATATACTAGACTAGAAAGGAAGCATTCATGCTTATACAACAGTTAGTGTTTTTACCACATCCATAGTTCTTCTTAACAACACATCTGCAAAGTCAACAGTAATTATTCAGTTATTACAGTTAAGTAGGCTTGCTTATGAATATGCTATTACTAGGTATAGGAATAGTCTACATTGTCTGAGGATAACCCTGGAGTTCACAGCTACAAGCCCCCTTAAAGGTGGACAGTTGCTTCCCTGCAAAGTACATGACCTGTACATGTTGCAACATGTACATGTTGCAAATTTGGCGAAATGCCCGCCACATTTTTTTCCCCCTACGTGCGGGGCAAAACTGCATTTCCTCGCCCGTGTTTCAAGTGCTATTATCTAGTAATAGCAACGCAAGCTCGTTCCGTGTTTGTACACATATAGTGAACGTGCGTTTAAGCGTGCATGTTTGTCGCAAGTTCATGATACGCCCCGGTATGAATGGGGCATTATGTATACTCCGGATCCATGAGGTCAGGTTGTTGTTCACAGGGCTCACCTATTCTGCTCTGATATAAACTGCAAAAAAAGAAAGAAAGAAAGAAAGAAAGAAAGAAAGAAAGAAAGCACAAACAAGTAATAGACACACGGAGAAGCACAGTATAAATAGTAACTCACATTTCACACTTGTGCCGTAATGACTACTCAGGGAAAAGCATATTTCCATAAATATAATGCAGTTATGTGTTTATACAGGGGAGATCCCTCTAGTATTGAGGAGTAAAATAAGGATAAGTATGTAAATAAATACATTGTATTCTCCCTCTGCATAAACAGACCATGCCATGTGTAGATTTGTAAGTGAAGTATTCCATCTTCAGGACAGCAATATTTGCATTGTATTGTTTTATTGTCAACTTGTGTATTTCCTGATTGCATATCTTCAATGTGGGGCTGCAGAGGGTGGATGATCTTAAAAAAAACAAACACTTGCATGGAGAGGAGCTTTAAAATGCCTGAGGAGGAGTAAATGGTGCATCATAGTGTATCAAGGTGTTCACAAATTTGCCCAATCTGCTGTAAATTGATTCTGTCATCCCCAACTGAGTCTCAATGATCTAAAGCATTATCTGGACTGCATGCTGCACTGTACTGCAAATAGCTACAGTCTGAACCGCTACAGCGTTCTACACCTGAACCATGGCTTCCTATAGTGCAGTTTAATCTAAAATAAATATCTGTTTCTATTCACGGCTCATTACCATAAATTAGCATCCTGTTAATTCTAATTACCTTAAATTATGAAGCGTATATCTGCATATATTCATGTTGGTAAATAGGGCAAACGATAAACTAAAAGCCTTTCATTCAGTCTATAATTAATTTGCTGATTATACTCCTCAGTATAGTGCATATGGTACTTTCTGTAACTCTTTATCTGCATGAACAGCACTTTCTGGCAGTTTATGCTGACTAAAACGTAAAACCTGGGTTTTATTTGCGTAACTAATCCCTACCCAGGAGCACAGTAAAACCTGCCCACATCCATCAGAACCCCACCTCCTTTAGTACAAGCTTTCTAAGGTAGGAATGAATTATCCTTCAAGGACAGACTGCCGGGGGCCCTATATTGTTTGAGCAAATGCTTGAGCTATCTATCTATACCTAGTGGAGGGTAAAGTAGGATGTGATCATATGCCCAATTCTTTGCTTTAAGCACAGATGTCAGCCATTATGGATGCTTTACACCCCTCCTTTCCACCATTTTGCTGAAGGCTTGGTTTCTGTTAGGTTATAATAAGCCTCTTGCACCCTATACATTTTTCTACTTATTGGTAAGCATGAGCAAGGTAGCGCGGACCATGCTGAACACAATTTATAATACCATTCACCACTGGAAGCATAATAAATTGTCAGGGAGAAGTTTCACTGCTGGTGCCTGTTGTCACATCAATTTTGGTGCCCTTATTAACAACCATCTGTTTGGATCACATCCTTTCCAAAAAAATTTACTTGTTTTTCTGATCCTAAACTTTCATGCAATATTGTGATGCCATGCAAAATAAGGTAATACTAAATGATTTTTTGTACTGAAAAAGCAATATGTGGTCAAAATACGAAACTAATAGCAGTCTCTTTAATAAAGCTGCCTATAGGCATGTGGCTATTATGCCAACTGTAAATCCAACTATAGACACTGGGGGGAATTTATCAAAACTGGAGCAGACAAAATCTGGAGCAGCTGTGCATGGCAACAAATCAGCATCTCTCTTCAGTTTGTTGAGTTAAGATTTTAAAATGAGAGATAGAAGCTGATTGGTTGCCATGCACAGCTGCTCCACAATTTGTCTGCTCCAGTTTTGATACATTCACTTCACTGTATATCTGGATCCACTGTGCCATAAATGTGACTGCTTGCTAAACCTTCTCTATGGCTGTCTCACTTCTTAATCCACTCCATGCCAACCTCATGCCATTTCACTGCATAGGAGTGCCCACATGGAAGATGTTCACTGTGCCCACACTAACCTGCCCCCCAGTTACCTATGTTAATACCTCCCTCTGTGTCGTACTAGCGGTCATTGAATCCAGAAGACATATACTAGACTAGAAAGGAAGCATTCATGCTTATACAACAGTTAGTGTTTTTACCACATCCATAGTTCTTCTTAACAACACATCTGCAAAGTCAACAGTAATTATTCAGTTATTACAGTTAAGTAGGCTTGCTTATGAATATGCTATTACTAGGTATAGGAATAGTCTACATTGTCTGAGGATAACCCTGGAGTTCACAGCTACAAGCCCCCTTAAAGGTGGACAGTTGCTTCCCTGCAAAGTACATGACCTGTACATGTTGCAACATGTACATGTTGCAAATTTGGCGAAATGCCCGCCACATTTTTTTCCCCCTACGTGCGGGGCAAAACTGCATTTCCTCGCCCGTGTTTCAAGTGCTATTATCTAGTAATAGCAACGCAAGCTCGTTCCGTGTTTGTACACATATAGTGAACGTGCGTTTAAGCGTGCATGTTTGTCGCAAGTTCATGATACGCCCCGGTATGAATGGGGCATTATGTATACTCCGGATCCATGAGGTCAGGTTGTTGTTCACAGGGCTCACCTATTCTGCTCTGATATAAACTGCAAAAAAAGAAAGAAAGAAAGAAAGAAAGAAAGAAAGAAAGAAAGCACAAACAAGTAATAGACACACGGAGAAGCACAGTATAAATAGTAACTCACATTTCACACTTGTGCCGTAATGACTACTCAGGGAAAAGCATATTTCCATAAATATAATGCAGTTATGTGTTTATACAGGGGAGATCCCTCTAGTATTGAGGAGTAAAATAAGGATAAGTATGTAAATAAATACATTGTATTCTCCCTCTGCATAAACAGACCATGCCATGTGTAGATTTGTAAGTGAAGTATTCCATCTTCAGGACAGCAATATTTGCATTGTATTGTTTTATTGTCAACTTGTGTATTTCCTGATTGCATATCTTTCCCTGTTCAAAGTTTCTCTTTCCCTGTTCAAAGTTTATTTTATATCCATAAATCAATACACAGCTAGAGCTGCAGTCACAATAGCCTCTTGACATTCAGTGCAATATGAATGAACCTATGTAATGTAGGTATGAATAAAAATATTCGTGACTGAATATTACAGAGTTTATACTGTTATAGTATATGTCAGTGTATAAAGATTCATACACATGTTACACATAACACACTGATAGATTAAAAAAAAGGAAGGTTAATAACACAGCCATTGGTAGCCTATGCTCTGTAAAAGTCTGAGGTAGGGAAATGATTAATGCTGGTGTAATGCGAGGTAGTATGGAAAAACAGAAAAAAACTAAATTAGTTAGTTCTGAACAAAGGAAAATACTGTCATGTTTTCAGCCTGCACACTTTTTTTTAATAACCCCCAATTATATGTAACAAGGGAAGCTAAGAAATAAGCTAAGAAATAGTTTCAAGTCGACCTCCACTCTTTCTGCTACATAAAGTAAATACTTGCATGGTGCTGCAATCTTGTACCATATACTGTATGTATATGTATGTATGTGTATATATATATATATATACACACCAACACACACACACATATATACAGTACATAAATAAACAGTATATATATCAGACCCCTACTGTAAAACAAGAGAATATTAGAGGCCAGTGACAAAGATGTTCAATGACCTTACAATAGCTCATGGACGCAGGCTGATATGATAGCTAATAATGATTTTATTTTACCATCTTTACCATCCTTATAGTACATGCCATTTCCTTTTCAGCCAAAACAGTACCAACCTAGGAATTGCCAACTGTTCATATTTTTCATGCTTCCTCGACATATACTGTATGTTCACACTGTACATATATTGACCTACCTACAATGCCTTCATGTACATTTTATTACATACATAAATTAAAGAAGTAGAAACTGTCAATGTGTCATAATCATTCACCATTAGGAGGCCGATCAGCAGGTGAGGCATTCTTACACAGCTGGGTTAGGTAGACAAGCAGATGAAGCCAAGGAACAAGCTAAGAGGAGATTGGGTTTCCTCTGGGCCACTGATGGTGAGGCTGGAAATTAGTTGCAGATGCAGAGTTTCTGAGTATCATCATCAGCAACAAGCAGTAAGTAGCAGAGGTCAAGCTGAAGTCAGAAACAAAAGTAAAGCCAAGACAAAGTGCCATATTGCATGACTCTGGAAAATCCGTCAGGGCAGGCAACAGCCAGGTAACAAAACAAAAAAACTGGGTCAACTAAATATAGAGAAGCAGATCTGAAGAAAGTCAAATTTACAAGCCAGGTCAGGCCAAGGTGAGAGCAGCTGAACTCTGCCTGCCACCTGAACCGACCTTTTGTCTGTTTGCTGACAATGTCTCTGCCTGCTGACTGTATTGACCTTTCTGCATGTTCTACTGACAGCTCCTGAACGAGGCACCAGTCCTGGTATCCTTTAACATCTGTATATCCCTATACCACAGGTACCCTTCGTTATGCCTTGCTAAGCCTGTGATTTTTGGTCAGTCAACATAGCATTTTGTAAAAGTCCTGGGAGCAAAAAAAAAATACTGATAGGCCTACAAGCCCTAAGGGAATGGGGGCTGCTATATGTGTAACTTCACTAAGCCAGCTATATTTCCGACCAATTGTGGAGGAGCGAGCATTACCGTACATGGAAAGATTTTCCTATGTTCTTTGGAGACTCAGGTGAGCAGTATCGCTTTTCCTACAACACATGCAAAAAAGCCTCTAAAAAAAGAATGAATTTACACCCATACAGGTGTGTCATTTCACCATATATGATATTTTATATGAAGTTATTGTCAGGGCTGTAGAAGTGGTAAACCTAAAAGTACAGGGGGTATTTGGTCACTGTAAATTCGTGGTCATAATATAAATATTTGTACAGATAGACTTACACACACATAGAGAAAAATGACAAAAAAAGTGCTGGGATACACTGCTACACAAGAAAAATGAACAGTCTCCGGCATTGAGACAACACATAAATGCCACATGCATGGAAGCCTGGTCAGAATGGAGCACATTCCAAGCTCCGTGTCACTGGATCATGTATCTTGCTAAATATATTCCATCAGCCTGGATAAGGCTACCAAAGCAGCTGAAACATGAATTAATTTGGACATGCAGCACAGATACAAACACAAAGCTCAAGATTTATAGAAATGTTTATGGGGAACACGTTCTATGCCTGATTAGTACCCACTGAAGGGCATTCATCAAAACTGGAGCAGACAGAAACTGGAGCACTTGGCCATGGAAACCAATCAGCTTCTCTCTTTCATTTTCATCTGAACAAACTGAAGAGAGAAGGTGATCGGTTGCCATGGCCAACTGCCCCAGATTCTGCCTGCTCTAGTTTTGATAAACTGCCCCCACTATATTTCCAGTACATCAAACAGTTATTTATCTGTATTTGCAGCGTGTCCAATGGGATGAAACAAAAGGGAATTTGCATGTATTCCAGAGATGTATGAAACATTTTTTTAAAATATTTCACCCCGACAAACAACTTTGGGGCTAATTTATAACTCTTCCATCCAGCGTATAGATGGAGGAATGCTGTTCGCAAACTACGGGCACTAGATGGAGCAGAGGAACATAGGAAATTGTTATGCTCCTCAGCGCCATCTAGTGGCAGTTATACCATGTGAATGCCATTTACCAAGCTATACGCTGGATGGAAGATTTATAAATCAGCCCCTATAAGTCTTAGGGCCACGTTGAACTGTGTTCATCTGCACAGGACTATTGCCCATTCAGAATCTGTTTGTTTTTTTCATGGTGACATTGTTTTTTATTCACAGAATGCCTTTGTATGCTTTTTGTGAATTGACAAAAATTGAGAAGGGGCGGGTGATGCGTCTGGAGAACTCTATTGCTCAAGCCACTTCCCTCAGTCCTTTTAGTGCCCAGAAGCTCAGTGTTATGTGTAGTATATGTAGGACACAGCCTGCAGCAAGGTAAGATTTATATACTTTGCAACGGACCTCTGCACATAACAACCAGATTTTTAATGACAATTTACACACACAGCGAGGTGTGTAAATGATCATTTTTTCTTGGAGTGTGGCTTTAAAGCAGAGCTCGTTTGTGTCTAGGTTAAAAAAAAGTTATACTCACCCGAACCTCAGACCCAGCCGGCTGTTACAGTTCTCCCTTTATTCTGTCTCTTGCACTGCAGCGGTGGCATGTCCCTCTGTGTCCTCCCATCCTATACAAAGTGTAAATAACGTGATGACTTGAGGATCTTTAGACCACTGCAGCAGAGGGGTAGCGAGGCTCCAGGTACCAGTCTAAGAGCTGCCCGGCTCCGAGGATCATCTGTGTATAACTTTTTTTTCCTTAATCTAGAAACAAACGAGCACTAAACCCTTGCAGTGCATGGGTAGCCCCGCTGCAAGGGTTAGGAACCATTTTGCCCAGAGTTCTGCTTTAAGCTTAAAAGAATCAGTTGGTAAAGTTGGATTTTCCTGACCAACTGCTATAGATCCCCCCAGATTAGACCAGTGATAGGCATATCTGTAGAGTGCACACTCTGCTTATACAAGGATGCATGTTTATGCACCTATACACCTAAAGGCCGCAATCTCAACTTTATGGCACGTTGATTAAAATTAAATAAATACATGGATTTGCCTTTTTACTTTTTGCTGAATGTGGAAAAACCATTAAAATAAAACAAAACCTTTTACAGGCATCAACATCAAGAGCTCTGCCAGAAAGCAGTGCACAGACATGAAATGCCAGTTCCAATTAACTAACATTAAAATGGATCGATGGTACAATGGAAACTTCTGCTCGCTGATAAATATCAACCTATGGGAATTTCATAAATGACTTTAATGTCACTGGAGGAAGAGAAATCTCTTTCATATAGTAATGGAATTAGAGATTGCCTTTGCAGTTGGACAAATATGTAACGGCAGGATTAGGCAAATCATTTTTATAGGCGTAAAGCTGAATCGTGAGATAACGTACACATTGAGGATTACAGGGGGAAAAAATCCCCATATAACCATCTCTCACACAGGAATTTGTTTTAGAACAGTAAATTAAAACTATTAATCAATTCTAAAGGGATCGGTTTTGAATTTATATTTAACAGCAAGCCTTAAATTTAAAGCTAAACTCAAGGCAGATATAAAAGACGCAAATTAATGCAGCTATTTAATACATCTTTAAATGCATTTTTCTTAAATATAACCAGTGTAAGTACCTGAATTTGACCCGATATCATGTTGCCATCCATGTATAGCAGGCGGAGTGTGATAAGAAGAAGCTGTACAAGGAGCCAATCAGTGATGTGCTGAAAAGAAGCATGTTGATCGGCTGAGAAAGCAGAGTGACAGAGAGATGAGTTCATCACTGTGCTGCTTCTCCTTTCTCTGTTCAGTCACAGGCTGGGGGAGGGTCCAGGATGGCTTGGACTCAGAAGAAGTGGGTTTAATGAAAATAATCATTTAACTTGGGCTGCAAATAATGCTTATTTTCAGAATCGATTAGTTGGTTGATTATTTTTTTAGATTAATTGGATACAAAAAAATGAAATACCATACTTAATATAAAATAAAATACACAAATGCAGTGTTACAAATATAAAGTTTACTTTAGAATAAAACTGCATGCACAATTTTTTGCAATCGCACTGCACTGGCATTGCGGTAACGTGCGTTCCAGTGCAGGCGCTCACACTGTGAGTGGGAGGTGCGTTTGAGGTGCTATTAAAATGAATGGCACTGCAACACACCTCCCGCAGCAGAATTTGTCAAGCTGAAACCCGAAAATGACTTTTTTCTCACCTTTTATAGTTTTTTTAAAATAATTGTATAGTATGGGCATGGTGCTTGAATAGCTTCAGCCAGGGAATGCCCCCTGCCTGTGGCAAGACTCTGCAGATGGCAGCTGAATGTAAATAGAGCAGGTAATGGGCTGGTGCAATAGCCAGCCTGCTATTGGCCATTTTAAATTGCAACAGTCAATAGCAGGCTGGCTATTGCACCCGCTCACTGCTTGCTGGGCCTCCTCCCAGTATGGAGGAGAGAGCTAGGGGATCCAACATACTATTCTATAATGAGAAAATTCACAACTATTCTCGTTATCGATTATTATTGAATAATCGATTAGTTGGTTGCAGCCCTACATTCAACCGAGGACAACTACTGGCATAACAAAGTACTGCGGGGGAAATCTCTGGATTGAAGATGATTTTGGCTGGAGTTATGCTTTAACTAAGCTAGACAATTAACAACTAACATGACAGACTGTAAAAAGTGATAAAGTCATAGAAAAAGTGAGTTAAGGAAGAACTCCATCAAAGCTAATTAACATTTATGTGACCATGTTTCAGCTCACACCGCAAAACATGCTATAAAAGGTAAACTTAGCCATTAACATCATGGTGGCATCCAATAGTGATAAAATGACTGCTAAGTCTATCTTCAAGCCCAGCATCATCCACAAAGGGACACGAATGAAGTAACAATTTCCAAGCAGCCTAGCCATACATTTGTCTAATCTGTTAGCCGGGGCAGACAAACCCCGGCCCTCCACCCGTAGTGCAACTTCAAATCCCATTAGGCATGGCAAGACTCTGACAGCCACAGGCGTGACTCCCAGAGGCCGAGCCAAGCTTGAATAAACTACATTGGAGTCTACTCCGAGTCTTCTTGGCGAGTTGGATCCCGCCTGTGGATGTCACCAGCTCAGCAGGTTGCCATACTCTCCGTACAGATGAGTCTCAAGAGGCATGTGCAAATACATAAATCGGTGGTTGGAAAGAACATTTTAACACCACTGCAGCAAGTTTTACTTGTTTAATACCTCACTTTACTACTCCTTAAATTCTAGCCTGTCATTGCTAAAAACCTTCATATCAAATTATAATCTTAGACTTCACTATTAAACACCCACGGCATTATAAATTCAAAATTATAAATAAAACACAATATAATCTGAAGTCCCCATTTAGTCCTGTCACTTTCATGCAGACCTTTCTACCTTCCATTCCAATGTATTATATGTACTATGCTACATTTACTTTGACACTTCACAATTCAGTGCCGATTCAGAGCCTGTACAGCTCAGCAGTTTCTCAGAGGTACTGTCAGCTTGCCAATTAATGGGCAGTCTATTAATACTCATGAATATTTATATGTCTAGACAACTGCAACTTCCTGCTATGAACTCCAGCTAGGAGATCTCACTGCTTGAGTCCTAGAGATGTGTGCGGCATCAAGGGGTTTATTCAACACGCCAGCAACCAAACTGTAATCGTTCAATTCTGGGTTGAGTTAGTCTTTAAGCCTCTCAGAACTGTTTTGTCTTAGGAGACACCTTGAAGGTGGCAAGAGACAGGTTCTCACTTTGCTTTTTCTGGTTGTGTCCTTCTAACATGAATACTGGGGAAACAAAACAGTGATGCAAAATTTCTACTCTTTGTCTGTTTATCAGATTCAAGAAGAGACTAAATACTTATCTAATTCATTGTATTGTTAATTTTATTGCAGTAAAGAGGGATTAATGAAATACAAAAAAACAGCAGAGGTATTACCCAAAATAACCCATAACCAGTTTTAAGCCGGGGAAACTTGGGAAATGTTTGGCTGCTCGAGATATTACCTCACTTTAGTGTACACAATTTTGTATTTACTGTATTACTGTCCGAACTAAAAAGCTGGGGCAAGGTCGTTTGGTGAAGGTTAGATCAGCATGGGTGGAGAGAGTCTAGTTGTCCTATCTTCCAAAGAAACCTTATGTGAATCACTGCATTGCATTATTGAGCACAGCTTGTATATACATTATATACACACACACACACACACACACACACACACTGTATAGATATTGTAACAGGAAACATTCTTAACCACAGTCTTCTAGGGCAAATACAGCACCAGACAGTCCACTTGACTTTTCAAAAAAGCTAAATTTTCCATGGCACACAGTAAACAAGTAATTCTGCATTCATGAAATAAAGTCCATTCTTTGTAGCAAAATACAGCACTTCATAACATTAGTTAGTACTTTCCGGTATTCCACGTTTTCCAAAACAATGTCCTTTTCAGCAACAAACCGATAAATGCGGGCTTCAGTCCTTCAGCTCACCTAGCTGGGTAACAGTCTGCTATCCATAAAGCCAGGCTTCCTTTTAAACACTCACACCCGCAATCATGGGCTACACCTTTGATTACAAAGCTGCGACGATCAAAACCTGGACTGACCAGCTTACTTCGCTGATGGGATAATGACCCATCCTTCTCTCCATTATCCCAACCCCAGGGACTTAGAACACAATTTATAAATTGCACAACTAAATCATACACGCTTTCCCAGGGGTTTGTAACTAAAAAAGAGGGATGCAATCTAGATGATAGAAAGACAACAGTAACTCAAATAGCCACTTGTTACATCCGAGGTATGCAGGAGAGCATCTCTGAACACAGAACACATTGAACCTTGAAGCCAATGGGCTACAGCCACAGAAGACCACACCGAGTGCCACTTCTGTCAGCTAAGAACAGGAAACTGAGGCTACAGTTTGCAAGGGCTCACTAAAATTGTAAAATAGTAGATTGGAAAAAATGTTGCCTGTTCTGATGAGCCTCGATTTCTGTCACGACATTCAGATGGTCGGGTCAGAATTTGATGTAAACAACATGGAAGCATGGATCCATCCTGCCTTGTATCAACGGCTCAGGCTGGTGGATCTTCACATCATGGATGTGCAGCTGACAAATCTGCAGCAACTTTGTGATGCTATCATGTCTGTATGGACCAAACTCTTTAAAGTGACATTAAACCCTCAGATTTTTTTAACATAAGCCAATACTGTAATGTGTGCCTTACTGTAATCCATGGTTGTTTCCCTTCACTTTGCTGCTTTTCTTTTTAAATCCTCATGTCTTCTCATGCTCGGGGAGAACTTCCATTTTCAACTCAGGGCCTCTTCCTGTGGTGCTGGCTCAGGTTACAAGCCTATACAAACTTATACACAGACACTGTGTATCCATTCCTGAGACAAGGCAGTCTGCTGCAAAACAGAAGTTCTGCAGAGCATGAGAACAGATACAGATTTAAAAGGAAGAGCAGCAAAGAGAAGGGAAACAACCATGGATTACAGTAAGGCACACATTACAGTATTGGCTTATGTTAAAAAAATCTGAGGGTTTAATGTCACTTTAAGTAATGTTTCCATCACCTTGTTGAATCTATGCCACAAAGAATTAAAGCAGTTCTGAAGACAAAAGGGATCCAACTCAGTACTGTACCTAATAAAGTGGCCACTGAGTGTATATATCTCAAATAAGGTTTATAGACATACTGAATAATATGTACATTACCCAGACCACATTGAATATACACAAAAGTTAAATAACTGGAAGTTTCAGGAAGTTGAAATGTACATTCAGTAATCCAGGCCTGGACTGTTGGCATTATTATGTATTGTATAGTGGCAACAGGGTAGACAGTTAACATCATCCGAGTTCATGGACAAGACATAGTAGTAGTAGGCAGCTTCTGCCTCCTTGGATTAATTATTAACTACAAAAATCCAGCAGTCAAGAAATATGATTCAGGCTGGCACTTGGAACAGCAAGGTTGAAGGACCTAGAAAAGATCTTCAAATGTATTGACGTATCTACAAGAACAAAGATTGTCCAAGTTATGGAATTTTCTGTGAATCTCTATAGGTGTAAAAGCTGGACAATGAAGAAGCAAGAGGGGAAAAGTATTGATGTCTTTAAACTTTGGCAAAGAAATCTAAGGATATCATAGACAGCAAGGAAAGCAAACAAATGATTCCTTCAACAAATGAAGCCCAACTTTTCACTAGAAGCATAGGAGGACTTGACAGAAAGACAATTATGATTTGATGAAGTTGAGAAAAAAGATGACAAGAAATAAAATTAAAAAATAATAATAAAAGAATGAATATGCCATTGTGAAAAATAATCCGAATAGAAGACACATCATTATGGAGAAGCAAATATGTGCTCCCCAAAGGTCAGCAGTGACTTGATGGCAAATAATAATGATAATAATGAAAAATGCCTAAATTCCAACCTGTAACTTGCTAGTAAAGATTGTCTTTAATTCCTGGAGATTATGACTGGATAATCTGGAGAAAAAGGTCTCCTCTGCCAAAAATGCTCCTACCTGTCTGTCAGCAATTTTCTTTCGGTGCACTGAGTCGCACAGACGCAGCTCTGTGCACAGACTCGGCATGATGAAATGAAGTAACTCATGTACACATGCATCGGGGCCCAGCCAATCAATAGGCCGATGACAGTGAGCCCGAAAGAAGGTCGGGTGAAGATGGCATTCGGGCAAGAAAGGGGAGAGCAGACAGCGCAGTGCTGTAGGGAATCATTTTCAAGGTAAGTCGGCCATAATGAGCACATTTTAGCACATTATGGGAAACGCCACCGTAGCATGTTTTTTTTTTCCTCTTTTTATACCCCACTTTACTTCTGCTTTAATGCTAGCCTGTCATTGTGTAATGCTAAAAACCTTTCTTATTATTATTAATAGTGGAAAACACACTATTTCCAATCTATAACTTGCAAATGAAGATTTGCTTTAATCCCCCCTCCTCAACAGCTTACCTTCGCTCCCCCAACACAGTGTTCTGTCTCAGGGAGCAAAGAAGATACCTGGTACTGCTAGGAGAAACATATGACTCCCTTCATGTGACAGCACAGGTTTAATCACTAACTACCTGCGCTGCAACATGAAGAGTCCATAGCCCTGTGTAAGCTATGTCTACAGCAACTCATAGGTTATAAAGGGCAGCTTGTTCTGCTCAGAACAGCGCAACAGAGCGAAGGAAAGGTAGGTGTCAATCGCTTGGGTGTGAAAGGAAACAGGGAGGCTTAGTTTTGTCCTGCATTAGAAAAACACAAGTTTATTTAAAGTGTAATGGACATGATTTAATATCCAGCATCTAATATACAAATCACTTTCTTCAATTACAGGTGCTGACATTGTTTTTAGTTACTCAATATATTGATTCAGTACGCAAAGGCTTGTTAATTACATCACATGCTGATTTACATCTATATATTCGACATCTACATGTAGCCAAACACAAGCTTGGCTGACTGCAAGCTAAAGTCATCTACGAGGTACACAACTTTCATTTTGTTAAATACAGTACTTATTTATACACCACTTCCAAGTATAATAATTCAGTAGTTTTAGTAATTGGGGAAAAAAGAATTTGGTGAAAACCCAACAGAATGGGGCATCAAATGCTCACTAGTGCTGCTTAGGCTGTAAAAGACCATCTCTATTACACTACATCATGCCACAGAGCAGGAGAAAGGAAGCAAAATGCTGTGAAATAGTTAGTTCCATTGGCCCAATTGATGTCTGGGTAATTGAAGTCACCCATCACGACTACATTGCCCTCTCTTCCAGCTATTCCTATCTGTGAGTGAAAATTGACTTCTCCCTCTTCCCCTATATTTGGAGGTTTATAGCAAATACCCACGAGAAGTTTACTGTACATAAGAGATGGACTACAATCTCATGTTTAGTTTACTATTTTGCACTGAGATTGTAATCGATCATGGGAACAAGCTTGGAGCGGTGACTACTTTACAAACCTCCAGAAGGAAGGACAGTGTCAGCACCAATCAGAGATGATTTGAGGATCTAACAGCCGAGTGATACAGAAATAAGATACATTTTTGTTAGTAAGGCACTTGAATGCATTTTTAAGATTTAAAGTGACATTAAAGTCTCATGTTTTTTTCCCCATTCTGTCTCTGCTTTAAAGGAGAACTATGGGGCGAGTGAAAATCACTCATCCTCATAGTTCGAGCCGACGTGTGACAATGAAACTGTCACACACCGGCTCAATCGATCAGGAAGTGAGCGAATACATACCGTCACTCCCTCACTTCTCGATCCCCCCCTCCCCGCTCCGATCCTCCAGCGCTGACTGGGGAGGGGGAAGGTACAGCTGGCTCTGCCTCTAGATAGGCTGATAGGCAGAGCCAGCTGTCATTCATGCAGCTGGATGGACCTCAACAGCATTGTTGGGATCCGTCCCGGCTGCGGCGGTCTCAGCATACAGCAAGCTGTAGCTCGAGATATACTGAGCTTTGAAACAACAAAACGTTTTCCTGGCACACTCACAAGCTAGCAT
>NW_017308334.1:218920-220622 GCF_000935625.1 Nanorana parkeri | reverse complement strand
ATACATATATATATATACACATACACACACATACTGTATATACATGTATATAACAAATCATACATTAAAACAGGGATGCACAAATCCCAGGAGCCCCCTAGCCAACACTCTTTAAAAATGACAGCTGCCTCCTAACTTTTGAGGTTTTTCTGTAGTCTAGTCTTGGAGCTGGAAAAGTATCAGTACTTGTGCTTGTATTAAGTAAAGTACTTGGTATCTGTGCATCCCTACTTACCACCCACTGTAAAAGGTAAGTATTAAACCTCTTATGTTGCAGGGCACTGCTCCTTTAATTTTCTAATTGTTTTAATACTTCCATTAATATAGAGGTGGTTTCAACATGGTTGAGGTGAGGCAGTTGTATTCCTTTAATCTCCTGCTGCACAGATGTATTACTTATTATTCTGTATATGTTGTTTTTCAGATGTGTGCTTTCCTATACTTCATAGTAATAAACATTTGTATTATTTTCGAAACCAGCAGAAATCATATGCATCTACTAAATATGGAATTGTGTTCTTAAACTCAGCAGTGGCTTGAGTCTTTAGACTTGTTTGATTGTTTTAGTTCCCTACATTGAGATCAGCTCCAGTTAATAACGCTCAGTGCATTGACGCTCAAACAATAAAAGCATGCATCCAGCATTTTCTGTCTATACACCATGAGCAGTCTAAAGAATAAATATTTAATAGTTGTGTCTTCTGACCACTATTTAAAGTGTATGTAAACCCAATAACCAAAATGTAATGTATTGCAGCCTATTAGATGTGGTGAATTAGATGTAGTGTATTAGGTTTTTTTTTAATCCAGGCTTTTTTTTCTTCCTTTTTTTTCACCTGGAGATCCTGTGAATAAAACACTTTCTATCCTACAGTCAGGGGTGTATCTACTGCAAGGCAAACTAGGCATTTGCCTAGGGCGGCACTTTCTAGGGGGGGCTCAAAAAATGCTGCCCCCCAAACCAGTTAGGTAAGAGAAAAAAAATTATTATATTATAAATTCTTAATTAATTCCTGCCATTACTCCTGGACCTGGTGCTTCTTTGACTGGGGGACCAACATGTCCACCTATGCCGTCTACTCCAACATATATGCCGGCTGCAGCTCCTTCATCTTCCTGGTTAACATGCTGTGCAATGTATTGGTGTGTGTGACTTTCATCTGGATGCACTAGCAGTTCATGCGCCGGACCTCCATGGGAAACCGGCAACCAAACCTCTGACTTCAGGCAGCGGAGGAGCTTCCACAGGACCCCCAGGGCTGAGATCCAGATGGTCTTCGTGCTCATCGCCACCTCCGTGGTGGTCCGGGGAAGTGCAGCCTATAAGCTCCGTGCCGGGTTATGTCTCTAGAGTGGGGCAAGCTACAGAGCCCAGCGGCCAAGACAGAAGATGGGTAACTGCAGAATTAGAGGGCCCAGTATATGAAGGCAGAAGATCGGTGTTGCAGCTGCAGAACTAGAGACTAGCACAGCATGGCAGGGCAGGAGAGAATGGTTATTGTAGCTGCAGAACTAGGGAGCCTATCAAGCCAGGAATGGAGAAGGCGGCTATTGCAAAGGTAAAACTAGAGCGTCCTACTACGTTGATAGCGCAACCTGTCAGAATCTAGATACACCGTGCGCGCTGAATACCGTGACTGACAGGTTATGCAAAATGTCTTAAACAGGAAGGGGTGGGACTAGTTTAGATTAGGGATGGGGG
>NW_017308334.1:123209-218588 GCF_000935625.1 Nanorana parkeri | reverse complement strand
TATTATATTATAAATTCTTCATTAATTCCTGCCATTACTCCTGGACCTGGTGCTTCTTTGACTGGGGGACCAACATGTCCACCTATGCCGTCTACTCCAACATATATGCCGACTGCAGCTCCTTCCTCTTCCTGGTCAACATGCTGTGCAATGTATTGGTGTGTGTGACTTTCATCTGGATGCACTAGCAGTTCTTGCGCCGGACCCCCATGGGAAACCGGCAACCAAACCTCTGACTTCAGGCAGCGGAGGAGCTTCCACAGGACCCCCAGGGCTGAGATCCAGATGGTCTTCGTGCTCATCGGCACCTCTGTGGTGGTGAGTCCGGGGAAGTGCTGCCTATAAGCTCCGTGCCGGGTTATGTCTCTAGAGTGGGGCAAGCTACAGAGCCCAGCGGCCAAGACAGAAGATGGGTAACTGCAGAATTAGAGGGCCCAGTATATGAAGGCAGAAGATCGGTGTTGCAGCTGCAGAACTAGAGCCTAGCACAGCATGGCAGGGCAGGAGAGAATGGTTATTGTAGCTGCAGAACTAGGGAGCCTATCAAGCCAGGAATGGAGAAGGCGGCTATTGCAAAGGTAAAACTAGAGCGTCCTACTACGTTGATAGCGCAACCTGTCAGAATCTAGATACACCGTGCGCGCTGAATACCGTGACTGACAGGTTATGCAAAATGTCTTAAACAGGAAGGGGTGGGACTAGTTTAGATTAGGGATGGGGGTGCTTGGGTTTAGTCTTGCCTAGGGCAGCACAAAACCAAAATACACCACTGCCTAGAGTGACAATTCTCATTTACTGAACTGTATCCATGGAGAAGCAGCATTGTCACTGTAAGACAGAAAGTGTGTTAGTACAACAGACCACCTCATTCTTTTCTTATTTCCATAACATAGAGAAGATGGTGTTCTGTAGTCCACAGAATTGAGCTGGGTAAAACTAATCATTTTGTTTGAAATAACAGAGCACAGGACAGCACGTTTCTTTTTCTCCTATCAAACACACACTCACTGGCCACTTTATTAGGTACACCTTGCTAGTACTGGATTGGACCCCTTTTGTCTTCAGAACTGCTTGAATTCTTCGTGGCATAGATTTAACAAGATGATGGAAACATTCCTTAGAGAGTTTTGTCTATACTGACATGATTGCGTCACACAGTTGCTACAGATTTGTTGGCTGCATATCCATGATGCAAAGCTCCACCAGCCTGGAACGCTGATGAAATGCAGGATGGATTCATGTTTTCATGTTGTTTACATCACATTCTGACTTGACCATCCGAATGTCGCAACAGAATTCGAGATTCGTCAGGCCAGGCAACGTTTTTCCAATCTTCTATTTTACAATTTTGGTGAGCTCTTGCAAACTGTAGCCTCAGTTTTCTGTATTTAGCTGACAGAAGTGGCACTAGGTGTGGTCCTCTGTGGCTGTAGCCCATCTAATTCAAGGTTCAATGTGTTGGTAGTTCAGAGATGCTCTTCTGCATACTTCGGATGTAACGAGTTGTTATTTGAGTTACTGTTGCCTTTCTATCAGCTTGCGCCATCCTGGCCATTCTCCTCTGACCTCTGGCATCAACAAGGTATTCTTGCCCAGAGAGCTGCCGCTCGCTGGATATTTTCTCTTTTTCAGACCATTCTCTGTAAACCCTAGAGATTCTTGTGTATGAAAATCATAGTAGATCAGCAGTTGCTGTAATACTTAAACCAGCCTGTCTGGCACCAACAACCATGCCATGTTCAAAGTCACTTAAATCCCCTTTCTTCCCCATTCTGATGCTCGGTTTGAACTTCAGCAGACCATCTTAACCAGTTGCCGTCCGCCCATAGTAGAAAAACGGACGGACGGCACTGTCGCATTGGCGGGTTGCCGTCGCCAGACGGCATTTTTTTTCTGCTCGCGCGCGCCCCCTAGCGGGCACGCACGGGCAGAAAAGACCCGTCCAATGCGAACACCCGGTACCGGGTGTTTCACATATAGGCGATCAGCGGGTCCATAGGCCGCCCATCGCCTATATGTGCGGCGACCGCCGCCGGTACCGCAGCGCTGAAAACTGAAAAATGGCCTGGATGGGAAGGGGGTTTAACACCGCGGATGTCAACTGGTTAAACATGTCTACATCACTAAATGTATTGAGTTACTGTCATGTGATTTGCTGATTAGATATTTGTGTTAACGAGCAGTTGAAGAGGTGTACCTAATAAAGCGGCCAGTGAGTGTATATTGCATAACACTTTCAACAGTATATGTAACAGACCTAAAGGGAGCAAATAAAACAAGTTAATTGTTAAGGTTTACATACAGTACACTTTAAAATTCCTGGATACCATTGGATTGGGAACCAGCAAATGTTGCCATCCCTGAACCACAATTGCTTTCTGTAATGTGCTTTAAGTGGTACTCCGGACACACATCTAAATCCACAGTTAAAATAAATTTATGTTAATGGATTTACCAATCAAAGAATTTGTAGTTCAGTAGATAATGTTCAGTAGATAATGGTATATTTATTCTGTAATTAGCTAGGCTTGTGATTTAAAAAAATCAGCCACACTGCAAATTCAGGCATGGGACTGATTGATTTCCCAGTTCAGCAATGCAGCTTCCTATGTCATCTCCCTGTCTCTGACCTGTTCATTGAACAATGAATCAGCGTCATCACCTTTGTCCAATGTGCAAGGACGTGCAACAGCTAGAAAAAGTTGAGCCCGAAAAAAAGAGTAAAGTAAATTAGGTTGAACCTGTAGCATGGATTTTATTCCTGACTGTGAAGTATGGCAGAGAAGGATAAATGACAAGACTATCTAAACAAAACTGCGAATTCTAATAATAGTTTAATTTTACCAATATGTTCATTGGCTTTGGATATTTTGTTCTTGTAATTATTATTTATATATACTAGTGGATATGTGTCTGTTTTAAACTGACTGACTATGTAAACCTTTATCTTATATAATTACCATACTGTTAATAAATCTAGCTTCTTACAGAAATTATATCTACTGAACTAGTAAATGTGAATAGATCAAGGGCTGTAACACAATGGCTTCAATGTTCCAGGTCTTATTGTTCCTCTATGACTTTAACTCTAGCAAGTATTCAGCCGTTTGTAATGCAGAGAAAATGCCATGTGCTACTGGGACTTTACTGCTTATTGTTTTCACTGACTCTGCTTCCCTTAAGAACCAGGTCTATAGATTCACGATTTGTGATTATTATATGGAGGGCAGACAAGGGAAATATTTTTTTTATTATTATTATTCTTATGTTCTTGTTTCCTGGCCCAGAGCCTCATCATATTGATTGATACACCATTATCATTGATAAGACTGGGTTGCTTATGCCATAGCCTCTGAAAGCTAGGATGCATTGGAGAACATACTTTCCTCTCTTGAGAGGTCCTAGGACAATAGGTAGTACTAGACCCAGCAATATTAAGGCTCACTAACATTACTGATGGCATGGATAACACACCAATGCTGTCTTTTTTGAAATAGAAACAAAAATAATTGCCTATTCTTTTCTACCTTATCTCCATATTTTAGGTTTTACTTCTGTCCTGTGTCATCATTTTACAGGTAATTTCATACTTCCAGGTATAATTATTTACAGTATCAAGTGTTAAGGGGAAAATCTGTTATCAGCTTCTCCAAGACAGTTCAGATACAAAGACAAATAACTACAGAAATAGGAAAGCAAATTAAACTTTGCTGTAGTCAAAGCCGGCTCAAACTGTCAGAACATGTGTATTTATTTCAAGCTATGCATCAGCCTAGTTAAAATGCTGTATTGCCTGTCCTTTTTCACATTTAATCATATCTGTATCACAAACCAAGGACGGCTCTGGAAATGTGTGGTTGCACATAATTTATCATTTTGTAATATATTCATACTTTATCTTTCACTTTTATTTTAGGCAAGTTTGTGAACTTTCTGCATTTTTAAATCCTGTTTTCGAATAGACATTTTTCTAAAATGTGTTTTAACATAATTAACCAAAATGTTTAATTTTTCATTTATCTTATGTAATGTTGTCACAGTTCATTTTATTAAGTATATAGTGTTCAATGTTACTACTTTTGAACAAACAGTATCTATCTATCTATCTATCTATCTATCTGAAAGAAACTATGCACCTCTATAATCATTTATAAGAATATTACCTACAAAGATCATTTACATAAAACCACAGGAGAATAGACAGTGCGTTTATTAGGTTTGTATTATTCCTCTATGACTTTTAACAAACCATACATTTCTGTTTAAAACAAGAAAGTGGATTGAACAAAATGACTTTAACATGTACAGGTTTAACTTGAACAACAGTTATGCATCCCATCCCACTATATTTGTGTCTCAAGTCATACAATTAGAAGAGGTGACTATTATTTAGTGCTGTTTGTGTGTTAAATGTGTTAGAGGTCTTGCTTCTAGCTGCACCTATTATGTACTTTTAAATTAATGTTGCTTTTAGAAATTGTAACAAATGGTACACATTAAAGTGTTTGTAAACCCTAACAATGAACTCTTATTTGTTCTCTTTTGGTCTGCTGAATTTACAATTAAAAGTTATTGTTTTGTTATTTCAGTTCCAGAAGTGCAAAAAAAACCCTGTAAATTTTGCTAAAAATCTTGTGAGCTAAAACCTCCTTTGCTCGCTTCCTGTGCACATAGAGAGGTTATGATGATTAGGAGGGGTTATGGACATGAGGTGAGGTGTGTGTTCTTTGTAATCCATCAGAAATTAAGTAGGCAGGGTTGACACCATGTGCTTAGGAATTCAGAGCTGTTTTGTCATGTCAAAAGGGAAGTTATTTTTTGTGCTTGCACCATGTTTAAAATGATAAAACATAAGAAGTGTGCATGTATTGCAGAGTATGACATATGTGTTTTGTTTTTATTTTGCCTTGACATACACCTAAACCTAATTGCACAGATGGCCTTGGGAGTAACCCTTCCCTTCAGGAAGCTGCAGTTCTTGTGGCAGCTTGGTTATCCCTGTCCCTGGACCAAAGGAATCTAGCCATGGGAGATGATACAACTATGGATCCAGCAGCAAAGGAAACCTGGTATTTTAGGCTGTACAAAAACTATTCCCAGGCAGCAATTCTATTCTGCAAACATGGTTTGATTATCAATATATACACACTACTAAAAGGTCAAGAAGGCTAATATAAAGGCTATTATTACTTTTTTAGGCTGCCAGTTTGTAAAGTAGCAATACTGCTGTTAACATTAAATTTGCACAGCCAGTAGGCCCTATATAAATTTGTTAATAAACATATATATCATATAACACTATACCCTTGCTCTGGGTTTTCCATTTTATCAGGACATGCATAGAGAGGTATTCAGAATAGCTCAGTTATTGGGGTTGAATAATTTAGGGGGTACATGCTGTTCACTTTGCAAATTTGAATGCTCATATACCTTTGCACATATGGTTAAGCTTAACTCTGAATAACTGATCATGTAATATATTCCAAAAGGGAAAATAAAAAGAAGCAGGGTTTCTTTGTTTGTATAAAAATAAAAGACTGAAGTGAACACATTCTTATCTTATTCTGAAGCTACCTCTTTAGTAAATTAACCATCAACCTCATTCTGTTTGTTAACCAAACACATTAAGCACAAGTACACATCACTAGGGGATGAGACATGTATTTAAAGTACCTGGGTAACTATTCTTGCCAAGGAAAACATAAAATACTTGCCAAACAGAAATTAGTATTGTAACTCTAGAATGTTTAAAACATATTAAAAATGTTGTCTTAAAGTTTTGTTTGACATTACACAGACCAAAAACAGGTGAAGAATAAAATATGAATTACTCAAGGGTACAAATAGCTTCTTTTGGGTAAATGTATATATACTGTATGTATATATCCAAGATTGTTTTAAAAATGTATGTGTAAAGACGATCCCCAGGCTATCACAGGTCTGACTCACAGCATGAATGCTTTTTCTTTGATACCCCTTATTCAAAATTATTATGGGTACAATTACCGCTAATATGAGGCTGGAGAATGGAAGTGAGAGAGACTTTTATATTTACAGAGACAAATCAAGCCAGAATAATATACAGGCTTATTCACAAAAGGGTGAATAGTTTGGAGAAAGCAGGAGAGGTGAACAATCAAGGCCAAAATATATGATTTGGCAAAATTCTCCAATTCAGCTCACTTTCCAGTACAGCTATTTTGTCCTAGATTGTTCACTTCTCCTGCCTTCTCCAAACTCTTCACCCTTTTGTGAATAACCCTGATGATGTTTTGAACTGTTAATTGTACCTGTGGCAATATTTTTGAATATTATAAAAGCTATTACCCTACGCAGTCTTGAAATTAGTAAAATTAATTATTGAGTCTCTATGATCAGTTTCCCAATGCTTTCTCCTTCCTACTCATGCTTCTAGAGTTTGTGGTTTTGTTTACAAGTTTACACAGTGACAAAGAAGTGAGGGGAAACCTCCATGGACACAGACAAGGATACATGGCCAATAGAAGTTTTGTTATTTTGTAGTTTTCCTGTTGGAGACAAATTCTCTCGCTTGTTCAGATGACAACATTGACGATGAAACAGGAAGTGAAGGGATATCTACCTAGTGGGCACACAAAGAGCAAACAGAACTCCTAACTCTTCCCCATCTTATCCAAAACAAAACAAAACAAAACAAAACAAAAAAATGACTAGTAATTGGTAAGAACATTTTTTGTAAATTGCTGTATTTTAAAGTAAGAGAGGTGCATTTTCTATATTAATCATTTAGTTAGACAATAAATATTTATAAAGAAAATACAAAAGCATATGGAGTTTGCTCATATTTAACATTGTGACATGCAAATAGTACAGTCTATTTTCATTAACTGATTTTATGTTTGGAAAAATAATTCTGTATTCTTTTGTACTTCTACACTCTCGAGTTATGCACCTAAATTGCTTTAAAACACGCAACAATATGTCTTACACTTTAAGGATTTCTAAATATGGTTTAAAATTCTTTAAAAACATTACATTATGGATTAAATGCCCAAACATGATGCATGCCCTAATGCTCACCAATTTCAGGCTAGATGTAAAATGATTTTAATTTAGTTCCAAGAGAAAACATGATTTAAGATGTCAAGACCTTTTTAAAAGGGGTGTCCAATATTTCATTGTGGATGGTAAATGGTAATATTTATGTCCATAGACTTTACCCTCAACTCCACAATGAAAAACCAGACTGCTGAAAATAGTCATCACAAAGGTTATGCTAGGACTTGTCATGTTTTATTTTACAGAGCAGTCCGTTTGACAAGTGATGTCCTCTTAAGATGAGCCCAGCACCTTTAGTAGCAGCAGTAAAAATTACTATAAAAAATACCATATAAGAAAGGGTAATGATGAAATTTAACTGCTCTGTATCACACACCTGGGGTCTAGTAATCTGAAAATAGGGGGTCCAGGTGCTTTATATTTTACAGCCTTGTCCTTGCCTGGAAGTTTAAGGTCCTTCCATTGAACCATAACATATTATTGTAGCCAATGCTAAATGTTCAGGCTGTTCCTTTTGCAAAGACCATTATGTCTTCTGCTTCACTGCTTTCACCAAAAAGCAGGGATTCCCATTTAAGAACAGTTTGGTATACAGTTAAGGAAATTTGTTTAATTCTATAGTCTGTTACAATAAAAATACACAGTTTAAAAATGTAAATAGCCTGCTTAGTTCATAAAGTAGTTTGTGTGACATAATATCTGCTAGGCAATAAAATTAATTATTTCATAATGTGCAAATTACAAAGAACTGCTTTAGCAATCAGACTGCTCTAGTTTAAGTTTGTTTTGTTTTAACTGCCATTCTACACTGTACACCCATTTAGGTGTGGATAATGGCAGCATAATACAATAGCCTGGGTATCTCCAAAGTGTATTTCCACATTTGCAGACAAATTGGAATAACTCTTACTTTATATGTCTAACATGTTCCAATTTGCATAGCATACAATTAAACATCGCTGCTTACCTTTTTACGTGATGAGAGGGTGCAGAGTTATGTTCACCATCCTATTTTGCCAGTTAAAGATTTTAAGAAAAATTTTTAAATGTTAAAGTTTGTAAAACGTTGCCTTGTATTACTATTCTTTGAACAAATCACTGTAAGATAAAATATCATATAATGAAAGTACAGAAATGTCCCTACTGGCCCTCTACCTTGTCTGCTGTGCAAAGATAGGTCTGTATGTAAATGGACGATCCTTAAATAAAGCCAAGCATCCATATTGTACTAGTGAGCACCATAGAAAATGTATTTATTTGAGCAAAAAGCCTAACAGTAGCAGTCAGAATGAACCACCAGACAGGAATATTAATCAATTACTTTTCTTTATTATTTCATTCTTACATTTCTAGTGAATTAAAATTTACTAAAAACAGCAGATGTAGTTTTTGTCACAAATAAATTTATATTGAATATGACAGGAATATATTGAACCAGACAGGAATATTAATCAATTACTTTTCTTTATTATTTCATTCTTACATTTCTAGTGAATTAAAATTTACTAAAAACAGCAGATGTAGTTTTTGTCACAAATAAATTTATATTGAATATATTTGAGTGTTAAATAATATGTAGAACAGTTAAGATCAGGTTTGTAACTTTCTACCATTAAAATGAGAATCTCATATAGCATTTCCGTATGCATGCTACAAAGGAAGGTTTTCATTTAATTTCCTGATTTCCAGCTGATATCTCCTCTGCTTTATGTATGTAAATTTGGAGAAAGAACAGGGATAAAGATTAGCACTGTAGAGGGATTGCGGCAAGTAGCAGACAGAACAGTAAATGACCTAGGGACAGAAAAGGCATGCCGTGGGTATCTGGTCAAAATCCATTAACGTTTATTTTTTTTAAAAATTCAGAAACAAAAATAGCATACTGTTTATTCCTTATCATGTATTACTTCTGCAATCTGTATAAGAGAAGGGATGTGTAGAATCAAAAGCAAAATCAAAGCTTCAATGTCAATTTTCCTTCACATGTGCTTGGTTCTTTAACCGGCCCCACTCAAGCTTACCATCTGCTTCTCTCATCCTTCCAAAAATATTATCTTACTGAATAATAGAATTATCTTACTGAATAATGTGCTGAACTATTGTGTTTATGTGCAGATATCAGGGACTCACTTGCAGCCATGACCTTGGGGTATGTCCACATTGAGCTCAGTCCTTACGCCTTTGTTCTTTAGGATATTGCCTATACCATCCTCAAATCACTGATCCCCACAACAGTGTTTATAATAGAAAGACTTAGGGTTCATTCTCTGGATTGGTTATGTTCTTTGTCAATTATTTTCCTTCAAACTGCACGAGAAGCAGGTCATTCCACAAAGCTAGACAAATACACTGACGTTATGATGGAGGATCCCCTCAACTAAACCATAACAAACATGTGGTCAAGTGATATATGACAACATTACAGAGATACATGCAACACATGAGAAGAGGAATACTGCAGAGGTAGCCTGGGGTACTATATTAACTATTTGCTGTCCAGCCACTTTATATAAATGGCCAGATGGCAGCCACATAAGTGTGGGACATATAAAAATGTCCTTGACAAATTACAAGATTGAAGAAAATAGGTCACCAGCACTCCATAAGTTAAAATGAATGAGTCCGTTGGCTCATGTTGGATTTCTGTGACATCATTGTCCATTAAAAGGACTCATTCATTTTAACTTATGGAGTGCTGGTGACCTATTTTCTTCAATCTTGTGTTTTGCACGGTGCCATCCGTGAAGTTACTTCGAGCACCATTTATTTGATTGTTGGCCGGGACTGCTGAAAGGTGTGCGGAGGGCACCTCCATCAATTGCACTTGACAAATTACAGCCTTTGGTACATAAGGGCATTCAGGCGGTTATAGAGCCACCCAATTCCTTGTATGGTACGGGAAGGGCGAGCCCCCCTCCCTCCGCCGCAGCAGGCAGCTATCCCAGACTCTGCTGTCCCCCATGTTGGCCTACAATCCACCGGCTGATCTCCCTTCAAATCTCTAAATGTAGAAGTGATGTATTACATCACTTCCGCTTTCAGCCTGTCATCTCTATGGCTGCTGTAGTCGAAGAATAAGCTAATGAAGCAGATCTCTGCTTCATTAGCTTCTTTGGGGTCCCTAGGTGACATTAGGGGTCTAATGGACCCCTAATGTTTCCATTAAGAGGGCATGTTACATCCTATTTGCTATCACATAGAGGGCTTTTAAAGAGCATGTCATCTGTGAACAAACTAACTTTGAATGGGACCCCAGCTACCTGCACACAAAGTCTCAATAGCCAAAATGAAAACTATGGGGGATAGGGGGCATGCCAGTCCAGTCCCTCATCTTATTTCAAACTCCTCTGAGGTGTGTCCTGCATACACGATTTGTGCAGATGGCAAACAATATAAAGTGGATACCCAAGAGCAAAATGAAGGGTCAAAGCTCCATCTATGTAAGATGTATTGAAGGTATTCCCAGAAGACAGTGTTGAATGCTTTCTGAATGTCTAGGGAAAGGAGAAGACCAGGTAAAGATCGTTGGCACATAAGATGAATTGAGAGAATCACTTTGCGAATGCTATCACCAGCCTGGCGTAACGTGGTAAACCCTACTTGATCCCTATGAATAAGAGTGTGGAGGCACTTACTGACTCTACATGCCAAGATCTTCCCCAAAAGCTTAACATCAGTATTTATTAGAGAGACTGGGCGATAGTTACTTACATCCATATCCTTACCGGGTTTTGGTAGCATGGTAATGTTTGCGGAAAGAGAAGAGGGATACAGGAGCTGACCCAATTTCAGTGCATTAAAGAGATGTACTAGATAGGTGTCAGTATATCTTTGGATTTCTTGTAATAGAGATTATAAAATTCGTCAGGACTAGGTGATTTATAAAATATATAATGTTGGGGGGTTTTACGTCATTTTCAGGCCTAAAATGTGGAATATAACATGGGTGCAAAAATGGAAAAAAGGGCCTCAGTCATGAAGGGGTTAATAGAGGAAATAGCTGAAAGAACCTCATATAGCAGTAATATCAGAGTCCAGCTCTTCACGAAGAGTGGAACAAGTAGCGGAGAAACAAAGATTATGAAAAATGTCATCAGCAGAGGGGGAATCGAAGGCAGAAGGACTAGAGTAGACAGAGGCTAAATAGTCTCAAAACAATTTAACAATGTTAGATGGGTTGTTTGTAACACTACCCATGGAGGTGTGGAGTTTGACGAAATGTTTAAGCTGCTTGGCCAGCAGCGGACCAGGTTTGTTAGCTTGCATATAAAAAAATTGTTTCTTCCACCGCAATTCCTTTTCAGCTTTGGCGTTCAGCAATAGGTTGAGTTCTACTCGGACAGCATTAACCTGAGCTTTCCAGGTCATTGTGGGTGAGGCCTTTCAGGATGCTTCCAAGTAGGAATGGCAAAATCAATGACTGAACTAAAAAAATGTTTTGGGTGACTTTCTAGCAACTAACAGCGTCCACAGTTATAACTGCTTAAAAAATGTACTATTATTTTAATTAAGAGATGTGATTTGCCTTCCTTGTGTGTTCAGGATGATTTTTATGCATATTAAATAAAGCTGACTCTATATGCGCAAGAAGTTTTTTTTTCCCCTCCCTTTTGGAGCAAAACTGCTAGACTGACAGGGCAAATGAGAAGGATGGACAGCTATACTTTTTCACACAAAATTAAGATGTAACTTTTTCATTCATATGATGTTATTAAGAATATCATAGCCTGAGCAAGACATATTTTTTCATAAAAGGATATGTTTTTGCATTTGAAAATCTCATCTATGTATTTATGTAGCAAGATTGTTTTGGCATCCAATATTTCATTATTGATTATTGAGCTAAACAGGATAAAGTTATCTGCTATTTCTTCTCCATCAAGGATGAATTTATTGATTTTACCACTTGTCAAAATCCTAGTCTTCTACACATTAAGGTTCAAACCCTTTAATGCTTCATGATCTTAGGAAATACGTGTTTTAAATGATCTTCTTCAGTAAGTAATGTAGTTTCATAAAAAAAGTGGTAAATGAGACTTCTACCATGCCTTACACCCCAGTTTTCATCACACAGTTCTGCATCTATTTGTTTTGTGTGGAAACTAACATTGTTATGAGAAAAATATGTGTTCCTGGAGTAAATGTTATACTAGTTTTTAACCATCCTGTATCTCAGGAAAACTAGTATGCCCAGCCATTTTAATTTAACCCATAAATGTGCATGTTTGTTTTAACACAGATTTATTTCTTCAGTTGTTTTGCCATGATGTTGTCTAAATTTACTAGCTAAACTTGCTATAATAATTTGCTGTGCTGTTTCAGTAGAAGTACTATGAATAGTTGGTGTTTTGTTCTTTGAAAAGGCTTCAACCTCTTATTTTGTTTAACTATTGATTAACTCGATCTTAACAGTATAATTATCCAGTAAATCCTTTTCAAATTTTTCTGATCTTCTCCATCTAACACAGACCCTAGATTGCATTTGAGTATTCAAGTTCAAGGTTACAATTTTTTTAAGTCTTGCATCTATAGGAATTGGTATTCTCCCTATAATTTCTAATACTATTTCTTTCCATTTATCATTGTAGCACTTCTCAAAGTCTTGTCTTAAAGCTGAACATCAGGCAGAAAGAACCCTAACCCTACATTTAAAAACTATAGCGTGGCCCCGTTCAAATGTAAACAAAATAAATAAATAAAGTCTTTATATCAAGTGTAAGTTGTCTAACTAGGGTTAGAGTGGATGTAAATACATTTGGGTTTTTCATTCCTAACATTGCAAGGTGATATTTTACCTATAGCATATGTTTAAGGTTCCTTTCTTTTTATTTCCCCTTATATAAAAATTATAATGCCATATTTCCAAGATGCAACTTTGCTAAGTTCATGATTGACTTTCTTTTTTATAATCTTTATTTGTATTGATACAAAAGACAAACATTATCCATACAATAAACCGAGAAGGAAACCTGAGTACCTTGGGTCATTTGAAGGACATATACCAATTAATTATCTTTTTTTATATAATTATAAATATGTAAATATCAAGAACAGTGAAGAGTGGAAAAAGGCATAATCAAATAATTGTTGTCATGTTGACTTTGCTAAGATAAAACACAAAGTAGATACAGTGGTTTACACCACCTGTCAAAAACAACACCAGTAGGTGGGTGAAAGAAAAGAATAAATAAGGAACATAGAAAAAAAGAAGCAACAAAGAAATATAATGTAAACTAGAAGAAGAATAACAAGAAAACCAGAAATTTCTCATAAATTTCTGGAAAATCAGGAGCAGTTGCCTATGGCAACCAAGCAGCTCCTCTCTTCAGTTTGTTCACTTAAGGTTTAAAAATAAAAGGTGGATGCTGATTGGTTCCCCTCATTGGGTTTAAAGCCAATAACTGCCATATAAGTTGACGGTTGATACTACTACTATGTCACTGGTTCACAGAGAGGACAGAGGTAAAACAGGGAGAAGGTGCCAGGATACTTCATAGTAAAACTGCTTACCATCTCTGCTTACTAACATACGGGGACTAAAAAGCTCTAAAGCTGGTAATGCACTGCTCTATTTTTTTCAACCCGTGGCTGAATGAAAAAAATAGAGCAAATTCTTCCATCAATGCTACGTGTGCATTGATCGATGAACACCCCCCGCTGTTTCTTTTGTATTCTGACAGCAGCCGCTGTCCACTGTCAGAATACTCAAACACAGCTAGAAGCTTATTGGCTGCTGGCTGTGTTTGTATGAAGAATTTCTGACTGGCTCCTTTGATCAGCTGATCAAGAGGGATGCCAGCCGAGAGGGTGCCAATGTGCCAAAAGCAGCACCCACTGTGAGAATTTCAGCCGGGTCCTCAAGAATTGGATGAAATTCCCAAAGTGTATGGCCACCGTAAGAGTGTGAAGACTGTGAGGTGAGGTGAGGTGGAACCAGGTAGTTCAATAACATCAGAATGTTTCATAGCGATCAGTACATGTTCTACTTCCATGATATCATTTACCTTATTAATCCAGCCTGCCCTAGTGATTTACTTTCTTTTGAAGCTTTAGATTGATGTTTTACACTAGTAGTTGACAATTTAATTATACAATGGCAACTTTGCTAATATCAGCCCCAGATTTTGTTAAAGATACTGAGCTTTATGATTGCATTCAAGAGATGTATCATAGTTCATATTTTTTATTCACATCGCAGTTCATATTTTTCTACAACTCAGCCCCTTTCTTAGTTCCCAGTTTTCATGTTCCAGTCCACTGTACTTTGTACTTAAGGGCATTTGCTATATGAATTGCTGTTGTTGTATTATTAATATTAATGTTCTTGCATGCCTCCTCATGATTATAATTCCAATAACATTGAAAATAGTCATTAAAATAGGAGAAAAACATAAATGTGCAGATGTTGTCCATTACAACCACAAGAATTCCTATTTTTTTTCATTAGATGAAAAGTGAAATATGATTTGTTGCTTCTGACTCATTTTTGCATTTTCTTTTCTTACATTTTATGTGTGTATCTCTGATTGTGAGTTTCCAATACCATACAATTTTAATTCACATACACTTAAAACATCAGGATGTACACATTTTATTTCATTTTTTTTATAACACCCAGTTTGCCTTGTATAATTCTTCCTTAATGTCATGCTTCAATATACCATATAAGACATCCATGCAGGTTTTGTCATGTACAGTGACATCACAAATCAAATGACCCAAAAGGCTTTCAATCAACCAAATCCAAAATGACAGCATTACATTAAAGAGTCTTTAGATCAATAATGATTATTTTTTCCCATCATTATTATTTTAAATACTTTTTTAGTCCTTGACTTCACTTCTTTTTATAAGCATTACAAAGGTAATGGGTAAGTGGACTTAGCTAGTACATCATGGAAACTGGAAAAAGCTCCACATAGTTTGGGTTATACTGTTATTGAAGCTATGGTTTCCTTGAATCCCCCACCTTATGCGCTACCCACTGAGGGGACAATGCAGTAGAGGTAAAAAAATAAGAAAATTGCTCAGAGAAGAATTCCTAAAGGTGCCCATACACCTTACAATTATCTAGAGATTTTTGTCTGCGATTGCTTTTTCGTTCGAAAATCTTGATGGGAAGTGCACAACCTAAATTACTGTACAACTGGCAGATGTTTTGTCTTTCAAGCAAGCTAGAAAATTTTTGTCTAGTTGGACAAAAATTTACAGGTTAGTGGCGTTGTACAACAGAAATCTCAAGATGAAAACTGCACATGCTCAAATGAAAATCTGTCCTTTCGATCGATGAAAATCAGCCAGGTGGTGGTGCTAACAAGCGTTAATTGCGAACTACATTGGTCTGTGCATGATGGGCTAGTTGTAAGAAAGTTGAACGAGGGTGAGATGTTTGGACAGAAAAAGTTGGACAATGGTTGTAAGGTGTATGGCCACCTTTAGAAAGAGAAATCAAATCCAAGTGAGAGCAGTTATCAGGGACAGCTGGTTTCAGCTGAGAGAACAATAAGCCATTTGTTTTAGCCCAACCATGGCTCATGGACATGCTACTGAATAAAAAGCCTGAATAATATTAATAATAATATTAATAATATTGTAGTGAAGAAGAGCTTGTGATCTTGGGATGAGATCTTATGCCAGTTACTGAGAGAAGAACAGTTGTGTTTATGCCACCAATTTGTTTTGTAATCATTCAAAATCCTGTTTTGCCTTCTTTGAAGTATTGCTATTGCAGGAATGATTATGTGTGTTCACAATTCAAAGATCCATATACCAATCAAAAGATCCTGCTTTAGGACAATGGGGTACAAATGTGTGGCAGGAGGTAGGCATAGACTGTTTGTACCCCAGTTGCTGGGGACTGTATGCAATGCCCTTAGTGTTTCAGACAGGTTACCCTCAACACATTAAATGCTGGTTATTTGTGGATACACTGGTAGATATTTCAATTTTCTTCAAAACCATGCTTCAAGAAAGTTGAATTGTGTATTTATTCTTAATACATAATACACTTGATTCCTTTAAATACATTGCCTCTAAAATAGCAAAAAAGCTAATCATGACCTGTGATAAATCTAAAACAATTGCATCTTCTTTTAGTAGACTTAAAAATGTATATTTTGTATAAATAAGGTATAATCATTTAATTATTCAGATAACCTCCTGTCAAAAAGCAATTTTCTTTTCACTTAGAAAGTGGAGCAATTGCTAGTAAGGACTTAAACTGTGCCAGGTTTAATTACTGAAATGTTCCTAATTCCTTGGATAAATATTTTCAAGCACTGATTTGTAGTGTTTAATTGTTTCAACAGAACCTTTCAGCTCTTAGCAATTCATTATGACATCGGGATATATATCTATAAGTATAGTCTTTTCCACTATGTCCTTTATTATGCAAAAAATTAAAGAATCATGTATTTTAGTTTAGCTCAGTTAAATTAAACAAAAATGAAAAATTTGCAAGTATCGTCATAACTGATGATATGGCAGAGCTTGGGACCGCTTATGCTATTAAAAGTCAAGCCAGACTGTTACAAAAAGAACACACATCCTACAGAAAATGAAAGAAAATTAAATAATAATAGTAGGGTGTTTTGCTTTGGACTACAGATCCCAAAGATCAGACCCTAAATATAGAGCTTATTTCAAGGACGATCCCAAATGTAAAGCTTGGCAAAAAAAACGTTATTTATATTTGTTGTCTAGTTTTACAGTGAAGCTCAAGGAAACTGACCCTAGTAGCATTTAAAGTACTTTAAAATGCTGCGTGTACAAACTTAGTTACAGAAGAAGCAAAATAAAACAAAACATATATACAGGCTGCTTCAAACAAACATACATACACATGAACTCACTACACTTTTCTTTCTAGTACATGGAATAGTGTTTCTAAGAGAGGAAACACTAAAATACTTAGCTTCCAGATGCAGATTCCGTAAAGAACAGGAATTCTTGGCAATTAAGCGTTTACAGGAAAATGGATTCTGGTTTGCTTCAGAGTTCCATGGTGAGTCCTCTCTTGGTCACAGTGATGTCCTCATTTGCTCAAAGTTCCATTCTGAAGTTCCCGTGTTGATGTCCTCCTTTGTTGAAGGCCCACATTCACTTTGCAGGTACTGGCTTTTATTAAGACAAATTGGTAGCCTACCTGTGGGCTGTGCCCCTCAAGACTTGTTTGAGACTGATTCTATGGGGTCTATTCATCAAGCTGCCGAAGAATCTAGCCGCAGCTTCGGCTGATCCTTCGGGTAGCTTCAGCCCCAGGACCCCTTCGGTTCAGTAGAACCGAAGGGCTGCTGTACGGGCTTTTCACTATAGCCCGTACAGCTCCCGAAGTCGGCCGAGCGGCTCAGTTGAGCCAAAGGCATATGCTTCGGCTCGACTGAGCCGAGGTGAAAGCCGAAGCTGGCCGACTACTGACAGCCGTCATCTCACTGCTGGCTCCAGCCACTTGCAGAGACAGATCAGCGTCCCCTGTGCTAATAATAGTTTAGAAAAAACTCTTGGTCTAATGGTCTAGACACTATAAGCCATAATAAACATAGAAAATAAACCCCAAAATGTGACTACAAAAAGCATATACTTGTGCTAGTACATCTCATAGAATGTGTACATATAAAAAAAATCCTGTATTAAATCTCACAGGTGATGTACAACTCCCACTTAATCTACATATCCATATGTGAAGTCCATTACTTCTTAGTACAATAAAGTCCTTGAAATATGTGAAGACATATCTTCCAACTTTTAAAATCCACACCACGTCCGTGAATGCATAAACAATTAGTGAATCAGTACTCTCCACCATGCTCAAAGATAAGATCTGGCCGCACTCACCGACTCCTATTGCTCACCATATTTCAGATGAACAATTAAATAGATAAATACTTTGCCTTTTTCCCATCTTTGCCTTCCTGTGTGGCTGATTGTTCCATGCAGCCTTGCTCCAGTGTATTTCAGACAGCCGTGTTGTGGTTTACCTCCTGCTCCTGCTTCCTGTGGTCATTTTGCTCCACACTATAGTGCACCTCCCTCCTTTCTCCGTTGCATTCCACTCTGCTGTTCCTTTGTATCTCTTGTCCCTGTGGGCACACCTTTTGTGTGTTCCCTTCTGTTTCTGCTTCCTGTGTCACGCATATTCCCTGCAGGGCGGGAAGACGCAGGGAATATCTGTACCTTGTGTCCTGTACGTACCCTGTGTCTTGTCCAATTTGCTGTAGTCCCCGAGTACCCGCTGGCACTGTGCCTGTACGGGTGTGTCAGAGAGCTGCAACCTGGGAGCGCCCTGCAGCTCAACATCCACACCATCAGCGGCTCTGGTGAAGACCAGGTGGTTTCTTAGATCCTGCGACTCTGGCACACCTGCATTTGTTGTGCAGTTACACTGTCCTTGCATCTTCCGTGACCTGTATCCCTGCTCATTCCTAATTTGCTCCCAATATACTGCTCCGCAAGACCCGGAGCTCATGTGCCTCAGTGCCCTGGTCCCCAAATCGTGACAGATTGGATGTGGGGAAAAAATTAGCTTTAAGAAATGTTGTGACATCCAGACTTATATGTCAGTTAGTAAGTCAGTAATACGTAAGGAGACTGAGGATGTGAGTTGTGGGAGTGGAGAGATATATTTGAGTGTCATCAGCATAGAGATGATACTGGAAGCCATGTGAGGTGATCAACTGACCAAGAGAGGAGGTGTAGATAGAGAAGAGAAGGGATCCAAGGACAGAGCCTTGGGGGACCTGTTGGTCAGCAGGGTCATCAGTATTAGCGTTCCCATTCGAAGATTTCCCATCTATTCTGAAGACAACCCAAAATTTATAATTTCTTTTTAACTTTCAGTAAAGGGACAGGACAAGCCGAGAGGATGAAGCTCCATAATGAAGACACAGACAGCAATAAAAACCTAGGAGGTATTCTAATCCCTTTCCACCCTATCCAAAACTAAAAAACATTTTGGCTTCAGTTGCACTTCAAGACATGAACATCTAACTCTGAAAGAGGAACTTTACTCATATCTTCAAAATAACAAAGACACCCTTTAGAAATGTTCAGTAATGGAAATCTACAAACAGATATTTCTAGATAATTGCAGGCATTGTCTTTTTTTACATACCTTTTTTTTTTTCTTTTCTTCCCCAGTCTTCTGACAGTGGCCATTTTTACTAAGAGCAGATGATTCCATCTCCCTTTACTTCCTGGAACTCTGACAAATGTGACTAGGACATGTGACTAGGACATGTGACCATGCACATCATCTCAGGGGGGCCTTTCCCTGAGATCTCATAAGATTACAGATGAGATTTCCCAGCAATGCTTTGCTGATGTAACCTTCACAGGATGCAGTGCTTGGGCACAATTGCAACATTTGTACCAAAGTGGACCAGGAAGTGGAAAAAAATGTAAGTAACATAAAAATATGTTTGTTTAGCTAATGAATGTAAGATGATTTTATACCATCATGCAGAGCTGCATGCTGATGTGATTTTTAGTCAAAGGGGTTAAAGGTCCACTTTAACCTGTTACTTAACACTTAGTTCCCCCCACCCTAAAACTTAACCTCCCTCAAATACTTAAACACTGTTCTGTGTAATAGCCTTTGAACAGACAACATGCAAGTTCTGTACCAAAACATTGCATTGCTAAGATCATGGTGCCTAAAGAAACTGCTTCACAAAAAAGAAGTTAGAAATATGCAGCGGAATCTCTCTGCAGTGCTGTTATTGTTAACTGTAAGAATATAGATAAGCAAAAGGTAGCAAGCAATGCACGCAGTTTGTCCAGATGAGAATCCTTTATGCAGCTCAGAGGATTGTCTAGCTCAATATGCAGGCATGTAAACCTGTGCATCTGGAATGCACCTATATAGAGGATGTGTCCTATATGTATTCGCTTATCTCATAGGGCAGGTTTTAAAACTAAATAAAATTATATTCACCCTTGCATTTACAGAAGGAATATGATCTGATGATGAGATATGTGTTACCACCAGCTCTTTGGTTTGAACAAAAAGCTTGATGTGCCAGAGAGGTATGATTGTCCTCAGTGTCATCTGTCAGATAACCTAGAAACAACTGCTTTGAGCCTTCTGTGACATTGAGGCCACATATCTGTTTAATCTTTTGCTACACCCTCATCCCAGTATCATTTCAATTAGGGGAACCTCTGTATTCTTTGTACATGATCCTCTATGTGTAGATGACATCTAACAGTCTAGAGAAGGCCTAAGACCTTTATCCTACAATACATAAAAGGAGTACTGTATTAGTTGATAATTGTTCAGTGCTCCTGGGACAATGGTGATGATTCTAGGGAGAATTAAAAATACTATAGACTGTGAAAAGAGCACTCCAAAAGAGACACTATAACTGTATATCAAAACACAGTGGGTGGGATTTATCAAAGGAATTGTGAGTGTTTAAACTTGCACAGAATATATTTGACGCACTTTATAAATGTGATTCAAAAAGACTCCAGGAAAGAAGACTCACAACTCGAGGCAAAACGCTTAACTGTGTCACACCTGTTATTGATTTGGGGGTTTGTGGATCACAACTGCGGAGGCTTCTCAGGCAGGATTCCCTGGTTTCACTTTTAATCTTATCGGAGAGTTAGGGTATCAAGCATCACAGCCCCAAAATAAATGATATATGGTTCAGAGTGGGTTATTCCTTCATAAGCCCAACCCTTAAGCACACGTGTTGAATTTAGGAATTAATGAGTAGCATGTAAGAGCATAAATGCAGTAACAGTCTATAATGGATTTCCCCAGCAAGTTGTAATGACCTTACAGATGGGAGTCCAGAAAGGCATACAGTCTCTATGACACAGGGTGCAACTGCACTGAGTACTTGCGGTTTTGGTATTGGAGTTGATGGAAGGAGCTGGGGGTCCTTTGGAAGTCCGGTCCCAGGGTGAGTGGCTGGCAGCACAGACTGGAGGCGATGGAGGGTCCCAGGAGACAGCAGGCGTTCTGGCTCAATAGTGGAACGCCATACTGTGTTGTCTGGGAGTTCATATAGTGCTAGGGAGAGGGGGAGGAGCCGCCGAACGGATCGGCGCACTTCCACGTTCCAAGGTGGAACGCATCCGGCTTCCGAAACCGGAAGTGACGAGCGTGCGCTCCACCATGGAACGCAAGCAGACGGATCCGAGAAGCGGCTGGCTGCTGAGGCTCCCGATCTCCTGCTAAGGATGACGGCGGCGGCCGTTACAAACTGTCGCTTCTTGAAGAAGTGGTCATGGGGACTTCTTAAGTTGTGATTGTTTTCTTCTGTGATGCTCCAGTTTCAGACAGCCCCAGAACAAGCGCAGATGTAAACAGCGGACCTTTACCCATATCTTTAAAATAACAACAAAGGCACCTTTAGAAATGTGTAGTAATGACAATCTACAAACACATACTTCTAGATAATGGCAGGCTTTGTATCTTTGTATTCTTTGCATACCTTATTTTTCTTTTCTGCCCCAGTCTTCTGACAGTGGCCATTTTAACTAAGGGCAGCTTACTAGATCTCCCTTTACTTCCTGGAACTCTGACACATGTGACTAGGACATGTGACCATTCACATCATCTCAGGGGAGGAAAATGCTTTTCCCCGAGATTCCATGAGATTACAGATTATATTTCCCAGCAATGCCTATGCTCAGGACAAGAATTAAAAAATTGTAACCAGGTGGTATCGAGACCCGATCTCGGTGCATAGGATTCACCCTTCTTCCCCGGAGTCTTGCTGGAGATGTAATGAGGTGAGTGGTACATACCTGCACATATGGTGGACCTGCCCTAAATTTTTTTCTTTTTGGCAGACAGTCTTTGAGATATTCAACCATTTATACGGGGATACGTTGCCACCCTCGCCTGAGGTATACGTTGCTGTCGCTCTTACCTGGGTCCTGGAAATCCCCCAAAATTACACTGCTGAGACACTTTCTCTCAGCGGCCCGTCAGGTTATCCCCCTCTACTGGAAAAGAGCAGTCTCGCCTACCATCTCAGTATGGGTAAGTCATGTGAATGACATAATGCATATGGAAGAGTTGCTGGCAAACGATACTGATACCTTCTCCAAATTTATGACACAGTGGAGTATGTGGATCCATTTTTCCTCCTCCACCAATCTCCAGACCTTCCTAGGCGCTGCTTTAATGTAGAGGCCTTACAGAGTTTTTCTCTGTTAGATGGCCTATCAGATGAGGACCTGCACCAAGCCCTCTGTAGTTCCTTATATAAGACCTAGAGATTCATGCATCCGGTTTACAGGAAATATCTAGTACTGAAACTACTGCTCTAGCCTTCTCTGTTCACCTCCTGGTCAACAGCTGAGTAGTCCAGTAGCGTTTTTATAGATTTGATCCGATAATATAGACTCCGGCTTATTGGCAATGTTTCTGTTATTGCTACACCTGAACCTTAGACACACACAATTTGCTTTGGTTTATAGGAGCAAATGCGATGCTAGTATAATGTTGTCATTCTTGGTTCATTACAGGGAAATATACTCCCCTTTGTAGTGTATTGCCTTACTTCGTACGTGTGGTTGTTTTTTATATATACCGTACTGTATGAATCCTACGAAACGTCTAATAAAAATTGATTCAACACTATATTTCCCAGCAATGCTCTGCTGATGTAAGCTTCCCAGGATGCAGTGCTTGGGCCATGAAAGGAGCGCCCAAAAGAGACACTTTATTGTATATTGAAACACAGTGCACTATAAAGGGGAAGTAAAGTGAAAAAAGAGCACCCAGGAGATTGTAGCCATAATGTGTTAGTATGCAAAGCTTATTAGCACATTATGGCTTACTAGCACATTACCTGCGAAAACGATCCCCACCACTGCTGTGATGCCCGGGTTCTCCACCCTTGCTGGTGCTTCCATCTTTGTTCCAGTCTTCTTCCAGGTTTGGAGTCTTCAGTCACTTGACTGGCCAGGTCCAAATGAAATATTTTGTCAGGCAAGAATCCTGCCAAGACCATGCAATAAATTGTGCATGTGCAACTCAGTGTACAGTAAAGAAAGTGCTGACAGGAAGGATGATCTATGACAGAAGTGACTTACACAGTCTCTTCTGTCATATTAAGCTTGCCTTTTAGAACTTTTTAAAAGTAAGTCTTAACTTCCACTGTAATTAGTATATATTTGCGTTATTGTACTGTTTACCTGTGCTTTTCATGTGTCTATGTTTTTGCTGTCCCTACTTTACATGATTGTATTCTATATCCAGATAAACAGTATAAATGTAACCGCTGTTATCTGTATATCAGGAAATGTGGTTATCATATCTGAACATCTGCTGAGATAAAACCACCAGCTAAACAGTGAACAATTGGAAGATTAATAAAAATGTCATTTTTGCAAATAGACTGGTGAATCGATGACTCTGACAAAGTGGATAACAGGTGACAGCAATGTAGATTGTCAAAGAATTACCCATCTCACATATATAGTTAGTTAGATAGATAGATATATCTATATATAACCTTCAATTGCCATGCATACAACACTTGAGCGGCCATACTTGTGATTATATTCTCATACTTACCATGTGTCTAATTGGCATTCTATGCAGGTAAAGTGCCTTTGGCCATTGAAACAGTAAAGAGGACCACTTTCCACTATGGAGTAAAGTGACTGTGGTCTACCGCAAAAGAAAATAAGGGTGTTGACAGTGAACTTTGCACATGGCAGAAAAGACAGTGTTCTCTTTTTGCCTGAAAATTGTTTAAACTAAGACACATTTTGACCTGGATATTTGGCAGATAAATATTTCTGTTCAAAGCAAAAGCTATATTCTGAGGCCTAATACAACAGAGGAAAAACAATTCAAATGCAGATTTTCAATCCAAATTGTCTCGTCAGTGTGACAGTTCTTGTGAACAAATGAAAAAGCAATTCACTGAGGCATTGCAAGAAAATGTTAGTCACAGTAAGAAAAATCACGAGGAGGGCATTTTAAAATATAAAATATACAAAGACTACTAAAAATATGATAAGTGTAAAACAGTTTTATGGCTAATTTTATTTTTAGGTTCTAGGGGCCAAATTTATTTTTAAGTTTATAAGATTTTAAACTGAATATAGAAGGGTGAGTCCAAAATGATCTGCGCTCTGGCGGTAGAATTTATTTTAATCAACTTTTAGAAAAGACAAATACATAATTTTTCGACAGCTTCTCCTTGCTTTTCAATACACCTTGTCCATCTGCCAACAAGCTTTTCGTATTCCCTCATTAGAAAATGTTTTAGGCTGAGCTGCGAGCCACGAATGAACCACTGTCTTCTCTCCTTCATCAGAGGGGAATCTTCATCCTTGTAGGGCTGCTTTCAGGGGACCAAATAGGTGAAAGTGTAAAAGGTGTACATGTACGCTCAATGTTGCCATCAGTTGTGGACGTGAACGGGCGTCCGGCTCCGTCTTGATGGCTAACCCTTGTGTGACCTTCCTTGAACTTCTCCATACTGCGCACGAAGTGCAGATAATTTTTGACTCACCCTTTTGTGTGTGTGTATATACAGGTGAAACTCGAATAATTAGAATATCGTGCAAAGTTAATTTTTTTCACTAATGCAACTTAAAAGGTGAAACTAATATATGAGATAGACTCATTACATGCAAAACAAGATAATTCAAGCAGTGATTTGTCATAATTGTGATGATTATGGCTTACAGCTCATGAAAACCCCAAGAACCCCAAATCCACAAGAACCCCAAATCCACAATCAATAAAACAAGGATTGTACATAGAACAATATATATACACACATATACATACACATACATATATACATACACACACATTCCTCATTTAAAAAGTCTAAATTTAATGGATGACAATTAATTCCCAGAGCACCCTGAATTTAGACAACACAGCCTTGAGGCAATACTTTGTTTGACTGATAGTTTGTGATCTGTGCTGTCGTAGCATCACTTTAGATGTGCCTTCAACCAGTCAATCACTCAGTAGGCTGGCCAGCAGGGAGAGGCGTACACATCTGAAGGAATGCTGGGGATGTGTTCTTTCATATAATGGACTGAAAGAAGATTTGGGGCAAGATTTGGTAATTCTTGAAAACAAAATTATTTGATTTAAAACTTTCAGATACTTGTTGATTTGAGGTCGGGGGAAGATGTTAAAAGGTGGACAAGAGAAGGTATTATTTGGATATGCTACATTTCAGCTTTAACAAATTAAAATTAATCTGGGCTATCTGGGGTGCCTTGGTTTTTTCTTTGAGTTTACTGTTTTATCTCTGTCTTGGAGACACAGGGCTATAAATATTCACAGAGGAAGGTTATTTTGACAGTGCTGGGTGAGCAAATTCTTATACATTAACTTTACTGTTAGTGTTAGTATGAGTGGGGCTTAAGATAGGTATAACTCTCAGTTTAGTTCAGGGAGCTCTGCACCAAAAACTTGCAATACCAATCTCCCAGCGTCGAGTTAATGTATGCTTATGTGATATGTTTAAATAAATAAATGGCTACTAATTTTTCATGTGTGATAAAGTGATTAGAATCAGCTAAGTTAAGGGTCTAACACATGCAGTAAAGGTTATGTGTAGCAAAAAAAATGTTTTTTAAATGTAAGACAATTTTCAGAAGCTAAAAACGAATGTACCACTCTCAAGGTGCTGGTCACAACAAGATATAGAATATTATGGTAAAGCATACTTAAACATAATCGCTCATTATTTTCATCGTTTTAAGCAATAAGTGTAAATTCAGTTATTATTTGCAATTAATTGTGTTTCTTTATACAGATATTGTTTTTGTTCTACAATTTCATTGTATGAATGTAAAATTACTAATCTGTCTTGATTTTGCTTTCTGATCATAGGATTTTTTTAATTAACCTCAAAAACACCAATGAAAGTCGATAGCCACACAATCATAATAGCATACACAACATAAAAGCCCTTTGAAGTGCTGTAGTTATGCAGATTTAATGATAAAGGTCAGAAGCAGTTTCATTATTAATTTAGGCACCCACAATTAATGTTAACTTGGGCTGATGAATTTTAGAGGCTTGAAATAGAAGCTGATATTGTCTGTTGAGTTTTAAAAAATAATTTAGTATTTAATAAACACAGCAGTCCTGTGAATGCATGACATATGCTAGCTTATCATGACTTGTCACTGAACATCATCATATCACATTTATGTAATTAGGGATGTCCCGATACCGATGCTAGCTTCGGTATCGGGCCCGATACAGGGCATTTTCACAAGTACTTGTACTTTTGAAAATGCCCCGGTACCTAACGCCGATGCTTGCGCATCAGTGTTGATTTCGTATTGCCCGACGCCCAGGACATATAGTTCCAGGTGCCGGGCAAACGAGAGCAGGGGGCGTGGAGCGGTGATGGCGGGAGGCATGGAGCGGTGACGGTGGGGGGCGTGGAGCGGTGACGGAGCTGGACACATGGAGCTGTGACAGGCTCCGTCACCTCCCTCAGCCTCTGTCCCCGGCTCGTTCTTGTCACAGGAGTTCTAGCACAGTCCTGTACTGTGCTAGAACTCCTGTGTTGGAGGTGACAGGGCCAATAAAGAGTACCTGTCACCTCCAAATGCTATCACACAGGGGTTTGTTAGCCCATGTGTGATAGCAATAAAGTTAAGTGAAAAAAATATAGTTAGGAAAAGTTAAAAATAATAAAATAAAAAAGTTAAAAAAATAACAACTGATTAAAAATGTAACTAAATAAAAATAAAAAGACGATTTAAAAAAAAATGTTTACAAAGTAAATAAAAATTGAAAAAAAGGAAAACCAGCCCCGCTGCCCCCATCCTACATGCGAATAAACGCACAGTGTTTTCAACCGCGATCGCGTGCAACCGCACGGGCAGGGCGGTATTGCGGTGGGAAACCGCACAATCTGCCTGGCACAACTGGGGTGCCATTAGAAAATAATGGCACTGCCAGCGCGATCGGCGGTGGTGTGCAATCCGTGATCGCCCGGTCATCGTGCACGAAACCGAGCAGATGGCTGGGCAGTCACGGAATCGCACACCACCGCCGATTTAGCTGGCAGTGCCATTATTTTCGAATGGCACTCCATTTGCGCCGGCAGATTGCGCGGTCTCCCGCCGCAATACTGCCTGGGCGGTCTCACAAGATCGTGGTTGAAAACATGAATAGTTTAAATGTTTTATTGTTCTAAAACAGTCTTTAAATACAGTTCTTCATAATCATAAACAAATTGGCCTAAAATCATTAGCCTATTGTTTTTTTTTTAAATGTCACCTGTCCCTTTAAGAAAAAGTATCGGTAATTGGTATCGGCAAGTACATGAGGGGAAGTACTTGTACTTGGTCTTAAAAAAGGGGGTATCGGGACATCCCTAAATGTAATATTTAAAATCAAGTGTTGCTAAAATCATCAAGCAACAAATGTTTGGTCTAATTTTCTATGTTTTATAACCTACTTCATTTTTTTAGTTCAACAACTTTTGAGTTTACCATGCATGCATCTTTGTTTATACTTAATTATAGAGATGAAGTTTTCTTGTTAAAAAATGTTTTGTCTGTACCACATCAGTAATATAATATACTACATCAAAATGGTGAGCAAAACAGAGGATGCAATTAAAGCCAAATAAAGTCAACAGAAAAGGGTTGCTAAAAATAACTTCAGTCAGGATAAAAATAATAAGAAAACATATTTTTTTACTTTATTAGGGAAGAACAGCAATTTTAGAGAAATAGTAAATGTCTGCTAAAAACACTTGCTTGGGGTACACACGGCTTTACCATATTGCATTAGATGCAAAAAGATTAAAACAAGCAAGATCGGAGTAGCTGACCTTCCTCCTCTACAGTGCAATATCTCTTATGATGAATGATGGAACTCAGCTGTGGAAGCCTTCTTCAACAGAACTTTTACTTCAAGATTATGACAGTCTCTATAACTAAGGTTGTATCAATGGTAATGTTTGCATCACGTCACAAGAAAAATAAATTAAATCATACTGAATGCCTCTCACTGCTGAAATCATTCCAATGTTCAGTTCACATGACAGGATTGAAGCAGTATGTAACAAAACTGTTGTAATGTTCCTCACATCACACGTTATTAGTTTGAAGTCAACAGTAATAATCAGTTTGTAATGTTATCTTCACACCACAAGATAATTGTCTGAAGACAATAGTTAGTAATAGTAAATTTGTAAAGTTATCCTCGCATCAGCAGGGTTGTGGTATTAGCTTGAAAAGCATGTAGTAGCAGAGGCAACTTGTAAGAGATGATTAACACCACAAGTTTAAAAGTCATACTGGGTTGTGTGCATTTCATCAGCTATGGCAGTTAATACTTGCTGTTTAGTTGTACTCGGGCTACAGGGGAATCCTCCAGACTGGGCTGATTGATGGTGTATTGAAGCTGTGGAGTAGTCATTTGCTTGAGTCTTGGTACACCATGAGTCCCAGCAGCATCGGTTTGCAGCAGAACTGGAGGCTTTAGGGTGTAGGCTATAGAGCCTATTAAGAGGCAGGATGGAGAGCAGGGCTGCTCAAAACTTGTCCTAGTCCTTGCAGGAACGTCGGACAAGTGAAACTCTGCAGTCTTAAGCTGAGGAGGGGGGCGGAGCGGCATGACGTGGGTGGGCTGTGGGCGGAGTCCCCCTCCGTGTCCGAGATGCCGGAGAGGTGAGTATACTGGGTCTGTTACATACAGAAACCTACAGACATATCTGAGTTATACGAAAGAGATGAGTTGCTGCATCCATTGGTTCCCTACATCTCCTCTTCAGCCACTAGATGGCAATGTGTATATAGCAAGGCCACAAATTTTCTCAAGAAAACATTTACTTTCATGATGGATAACCAGCTCCAACCATATGAAGTGTAGATGCTAGTGCTGCTATTTCTTTACCCAAACAGGGGCTTTTTATTGTTTTTAATTTTTTGCTAGTGCTGTGCCAGTAGTAGGAGTATAAGTGTGTGTGTGTGTGTGGGGGGGGGGGAGCTAAGTCCCCAAACCTGCATCACATGTTACAATAAAATCAGCCATTCCATGCCATAAGAGAAGAGCTGTGGCATACTTTAACAGCTGCAGTAAACATGTTTGCCCTGATTCAGATCGTCCTTATCCTCATAGTAGGTGGTAGATGGTGGGGGTACTACAGAAGGGCTAGAGAAAGTTTCTAGCATGCCCCTGGTGCCAACCCTGCCTATAAGCAATTTTGTCTAAGTTTTTTAGTCTCAGTTCAGCACCTCTAAACCCCAATAACTAGTGTCCACCCTGCCTAAAGTGAATCTCCAATTTTGCAGTCAGATTTCTATGCGTTTGTTGTGTGTTCCCATTTATACAACATAATGAAAAAATATGTCTTTCAAATAATAATTCTTACCTTATAGATGTTTTGTTCCAGCAGGCAACATGGCTGATTCCACGTTTTTTTATGAGTACCTTCACAGTGATCTGTCCTTACAGAAAAACGTAGGGCTGAAATTTGAGGATTGTGTTTCTCTCATTAATTTCATAAACATACCGTGCACAAGCCAGAGTTGTAATCCTTAAACCTTTGTTAAGACAGGCAGTGTTCAAATCTACTGTTCATTACAAAAAAGGAGAAGCAAGTAGAAATGCTAACCATTAAGAAGCCTAGAAATCCCATAGATGGCGGACGCGGCACAGGTACTCGTTTTTTGTATCAGAGTATTTGCACGAGTACTCATGCAAATACTCGGTATTGTCGCCGATACCGATGCTTGTATCGGTGCATCCCTAATTAGTACCCTTCATTAACAAAAACGTGAAAAAGTAAAAACATACCATGAAAAAAAGTCCTTGTGTAAAAAAATTAAATGTTCCCTGATGTAAATCCAACACCAATCATGTCTCCCAGCAATGTAGATCCCTGTCAATCTCAATGAATCGTGGCCCCCTAGATTTTGATCCCGCCAACACAGCTACCTGCCATGACTGACAATACTCACTTGCTACTGCTTCCATCGCAAATGACAGATCCTTGGCTGGCTTCTGTGAGAAAACAAACAGGCTGGTGATCCTCGGTGACATCATTGACCAAGTATGGTCTTAACTATATTTGGTCAATTACATCAACCAGGATCATCAGTCAATTTGTTTACAAACATGTACTGGTGAGGATTTGCCATTTAGTGTTGGTAATGCTTCTGCTGCTAAATGATAGATCCCTAGTGACTGTTTGTAAACAATCTTACTTTTAAAGGAGTACGCTCCACAAATTCATGTGCAGGGTTAGGGCATCCAAAGCATGTTATTTACAGGATTTGTGTATTCTTTATATTGCCCTTTAAGCTGAATTTTTTTTAAATGTATTGCATTGGTACATGTCCCCCATGGCAGTGCCCACCTACTGATGCACTTTTTCAACTTTTTCAACATAAGCTTGCAAATTAGACTTGACTTAAATGAGGTTCAGGACCATGTTCGTTGTTTACAAACTTACAGACGGGTTCGTTGAACGTCCAGCAAATCAAACTTTGCCTGGTTCACTCATCACTAGTAAGAACCTCCCCGCTATAAGGGGTTATTAAAGATGCTTCTAGCATTTCCATGCTAGCAGCTAAGCAGAATCTGGAAAGCTTATATTTTACAAATAAAAGTTGTCCAGATTTGTCGCTGTTTGACCTTTCTTTATTTATATTATGAAAGCTTTGACTGAATATAGTCAGTTGTACTTCAAGTTTTTTCAATTATAGTTTTTAAATTTCACTTTAAAACCAATGGTGATGATAATGATAATGGTGGTGGGAACGATGATGATGATGATCACAATTATAATGATGATGAATTAATTTTATTATGGTTTGTGGTTAGGCTCCAGTGCTTTTTAATATGAATTTTCCTGCTAGTTATCCTAAACAGCATTTGAAAAAAATAATCATAAATGCAATAATTTAGTACCCAATATTATAATTAAAAGCATTCTCTAAGTTATCAAATAAGAGAAAAAGACTGTTAAAAATCAGTTCTTGTCTCTGCTTATGGCACATTGTTGTTGACTGCTGGTTTAATTTTCTAACAGCAATGTAGAAGTGAACTGCAGCAGTGTGCAATGAGTTTACCTCTGGCAGTGTCTGGCAATAGCCATTGCTGTTTATAGATGTGTTTGTCAGCAATATGCTACTGGGATATATGGCATGCTGCAAATACTAGAGATTGTAGTTGAAATTAATACGGTATATAGAAAAAGGCTAAACAAACAAACAAGTAAAATACAATGCTATTCCTGCCAATGGTGTCCAATTCATAATGTTAATTGAACTAATTGATGGTGGGGAATAGTGGATGCTACAGAAAAAACAACCAACATTATGATGTAGAACGTGGAAAAGTATTATATATGTAAGAGCAAACTAGTAGCAAAGGACAGAAATGCAGTGTGTTTGTTCTCTCCAGGAAACAGTCCTTTGGCAACACATATGTAAATTGGTTTAACTTAAAAGAGAACTATGGGGTAAGTGTGTTTCCCCATATTTCCCCCCAGGGTCACGGGAGGGCATATACTAGCATCCTCCCGTAACCCAAAGCTCAGTATTGACCTCAGTAAGCTCAGCTATTGCCCGCCATATACTGTGAGCGCCGCAGGCGGGACGGATCCTGACAATACTGTCGAGATCCACCCAGCTGCGTGAGTGACAGCTGGCTCTGCCTATCTTGAGGCAGAGCCAGCTGGGCCCACCTCCTCCCCCCTTCGTGCCTCCACTCAGCGCTAGAGGATCGGAGAGGGGAGGGGGGGAATCCCTACAGGGAGCGGTGACTGACAGTCACTGCTTCCTGCAGGGGGACGATCGGGAAGTGAGCAGATCGGTGCATGTTTCTGCTCACTTCCCGATTGATAGAGCCGACCTGTGACAGCTTCTTTGTCCCAGGTCGGCTCTAACTATGAGGATGAGTGGAAATCACTCACCTCATAGTTCTCCTTTAAGGAGCCATACAACTCTGTCGTATCCTGCTAATGGAGGAGGCAACAAATGAGGTAGGGGTGGGGATAGTGCACTTTAGCTTAGGAAGGGTGGGTTATATCTTTACCCTAAGCTTTGGTCTTCTATCTATTGGTTGCACTTTGAGATCATCATGTATGATGCAGGACCTTGCATTGTGAGAATGCCAAGGGCCTAAGAGCTTATTCACACCATGTCCAGATCATGTCCAGACCAGAACAGTTTGTTCCCGGACCAAAAAAGCATCCCAATGTATTCCTATGGTATTTCTGTTCACACCAACGCAGTCCGTTCTAGACCAGACCAGAAAAATACTGCTTGTCTAATTTTCTCTGGTCTGGAATGCACTGGAATGCATGGAAATGCATCAAAAATGCATACAAATTAATGCAAACGCACTGGAACGTGCCTGTAAGCCCATTTTAAGCTTTAAAAAAAGTCAAAATCGTGGGAAAATCACAGTAAAAACACGAAAAAACACAATGCACTGCGTTCCAGAGAAGCACCTTCCTGCGGACATGGCACACTGCAGAACCTGTTTGCTTCATTCAAAGTACAACTTCAGCAGGAGGAGAGTATTGGCCTGCTGCAAAGAATATAGCTATATTAATGATGATGTGTTTGATTGTTCTAAATGTTTACAACATACTCATGTTGGGTAATGTATTATTTTATTAATCCTTTGCTCCTTTTCCTTTGTTTATGATATACATGTCTCTTAAGGTGCCCATACACTGGTCGAATTTCGGACGGCTTTTAATGTACCGGCCAAAATTTGCACAGTGTGTGGGACTGTCGTCTCCCTTTCAGCCAGCATTCCGTGATCAGCTGATTGATGAAGCCTGCTGGACAATGTTTGAGCGATCAGAGCCGGCAGCCAACGAGCTGCCCGCTCTGTTTGGGTATTGCATTACCCTCTGTTTGGGGAATGCAATGTAAACAGCGGGATTCCTTGATCAACACGCTGTTTGTGTTGATGAAGGAATTTGGTCCATTTTTTTAATTCAGCCTGCGGGTTGAACGAAAAAAATTGATAGGTGTATGGCCAATCATTATAATTTTTTTTTTTTACAGATCCAATCACTCCAATCGCCAGCACATGACACAATACCTTTGCCTGACAGTTCTGAAAGACTGAAATGCTTTCTTCCATTAGCTTTCTGATTTCTGCCACACATTTCAAGACACAAACATAAAAACTAGAGACAAAATAAGATGTACTTTTTTGTTTTTAAGCAAATGCCACCATCCTTGATTGTAGCATCACAGGTTCAGAGCAAACCTTACGCCCTGATTCACACGAGAAACGGCCGGCACGTACAGCTCCGTGCTGCGTGCACGACTGTATCGGGCAGCTCCCGGGAAGGACAGGGGCTGCGTGTGATTAGTACGCAGCCCCTGCCTTTCTCTATGGGACTACGCAGCCATACGCCGCCCTACACTCACCTAAAGTGCAGGTCTGCAGGGTGCGGGTGTCCCGGCTCGGACGCAGACAGGATCCATCCATCCGGACGGACGTGCAGGGCGGGTGAGCATAGGGTGGCGTACGGCCGCAAAGTCCCATAGCTATATATAAGACTGCTTACACCGCAGCCTTATGTAGTGTGTTGCTGGAGTTAAAGATAGATAGTAGTTTAGTACAGTGTAGTGTAGGGAAAGATAACTGGTGTCAGTGCTTTATACAGCATGTTAGTGCTATATACAGTATTCTGTACTGTATATAGTATTATTGTCTGTGCTGTATATTTACTGGCTTTTCTTTTTTTTTTCTTTGTGTCAGTGGTGTCACTGGTGTTCCTCCTTCTGCGTCACCAGTGTTCAAGTTTTTTTTTAAATTTCATAATAAATCTCTATATACATTACTTCATCGGCATCACCATTTAGAAGTCTCTTCCAAAGAATTATATATTAGCAAGAGTATTAAAACATATATTGTTAATTCTCACAAAAATACTTATTAACCAAAATATAACTTTAAATTCCTTCTTCAAATCCCTTCTATACTTTGTATCTGTTGGATGTCAGTTGGACCTCTGAGTATAGTGCCAACGAAGCTACACAAAATGAAAAACAATACGAAATGGGACTCTCTTATAAAAAAAACAACTGAAATGAATCTAGTTTTCTAGAAAACTAGACATGAGCTTTTTTGAGCAGTTAAAAGCGTCTTTTTGCCCCATAGACTTCAATTGAAACGCCCAAAAACCCATGGCAGAGCCATGTTGCACATTGCCCGCAATGTGTCATAAACTACCAGTCAAAACACGCATCTTCATGTATGCGTGTACAAACGCACATCAAAATTTGCACAACGCGCCTAAAGGGGCACGAAGCTAGTGGGCAAACTAGTAGGGTACACAGCCCCTAAAATTTGGCCAATTAATGCAACCAAGCCTGACTGGTCATAGCTGCAACACCTGGGGTAAAACCTAGAACCGAGTGTGCTGCACTATACCTACAGGCGAGTCCATAATTGTCTTTTACCTCTATCCACACTCAATCTTTCCCTCTCTTTATACCTGTAATTAAGTTCTTATTAAGCAGGTGTTTGTGTTTGATAAAATACTCAATGGTTTTTCTATTTATAAAGATTCTATTTGTTTTATTTTAAACAATTAAAAACAGATCTCTTCAAAGAGCCAAGACATTGCTAAAACAACTAGAAATGATGAAGATATGAGTTATTTAATTTTTCAAATATTTTGTTAGGGAAGAGTGAATGAGAAGTAAGGTAATTTTAAATCAGTTACATCAATGTAATGTAATTTAATTTAATAATCCGAAAACCTTTGCCTGAAAATAACATAGTATTTGAGGTTGAATAAAGACATAAATCCATCAAGTCCAACCTGTAAAATGTTTGCTTTTGAACAAAGTCAAGCAAATATAAAAACACATCTGCCTTTCATTACTGTACCGAAACATAATAGAGAACTTGGAATATTATAGAATATTGGTTGGCATGAGTGTAATACTATCTGTGAAGGATTCTATAATCCCATTTTTTAATTCCATTCTATTTATCTACCACATTTTTGCCATTCCTCTTATTCAATTACATTACCAAAAAAAATACAGCCAATAAGGTGTCCTTCTATCAGGGAGAGATAAGATAACTATATTGCAAATTTTGGTTTGTTAAAGAAATTGTAGGATCACAGAAAGTCTATGAGCTGTATTACATCATACAGGTAAGCATATAAGTCTCTTGGTTTTGGCTCACAGAAAGGGAATGGATAAAGGATCTCGGAAAGTCTATGTATACTTCATACAGTTGGACAATAAGTTTGGTGGTACTTGCGGTTAGGAGAATCCTCAGTGGAGGCGTGGAGGTTTGTTGAGGGAATGTTAGTTTCCGCAGGCGTTGTGAGTCAAGCTGTATTCAAGGGAAATGCACTCAGGGAACAGCAGCAGTAGTATTGAAGAGTGTATACTGGAGTCAGCAGCCAACTTGTAAAATGCTGAGTGCACACAGGTGTCAGTAGCAGTGATGAATGATGAAGAGTGCACACAGCAGACAGTAGCAGCAGATGAAATAGGGTTAAGTTCATGTAACAGATGAAGCAAATGCAAGATGAATTGCCACAGTGACCAGGTGAGTATATTAGGCTTACAAACACACCTATGATTGGTTCTGTATTATTTGTAATTAGTGAGTAATTATTAAAAATGATTGAGTTGGAGGAAGGTTTAGGTGGCCTAGCAGTTTTTAGACCATGCGGTGGTTGGGGGCATCTGTTCCATGTTAAGGTGCCCATACACTGCACGATTATCATACGATAATCGTATGCGATCGGTTTTTCGTACGAGAATCGAGCAGTGTGAACGGAGACGTGCGACCGTTTCTACTGTACGGTCGCACGTCTTCTGTCGAACCAGCATGTTCGAAAACCAGCCGGGAATCGTACGATTCTCGGCTGGTTAGAACGGTGCTCGGAAGACAAATGCCGAACGGGCCGGTGTGCGCACGCGCACACTGCCCGTTCAGCATTGCGGTCATCGGAAGCCCGCCCCTCAGGGGGGCGGGCTTGCGATGATCGAGAGTGCGATCTGCCTGTCCAAGATAGGCAGATCGTACGTTTTTTTAATCCCTGTACAACCATCGCAAGACTAAGGTCTTGCGATGGTTGTAGAGTGTATGGCCACCTTTAGTCATGATTTTTTTAAAGATTTGCTGTCTCTGCAGGGCTGGGTGGGGTGAGTGTGTTTGCCTGTGTTGTCACATGCTCACAATGGGACTGCAGCCATACTGTGCTTTGCCGCAGCATCCTGTTGTTCCCAGTCATGTCATGTCTGTCAATAGTAACAGGGGATTTGCTGCCCCTGGATAGATTGTCAGCACAAAGCGTGAAACACTGCAGAGACAAAGATACTAGCAGGTGCTAGTATCAAACAGTAAAAAAGTTCACATTCTTGTGGTTTGTTTTAATACACTTTAAGTGATCCAATAAAAGAGACATTACCCTTCCTCTGTGCACCCAAGAAGATATTTATTTACTGACTGACCTGCTTGCTTTTTACACATTTTTAAAAGGAATGCTTAAAGCATTTACAGGCAGATAAAGTAGAGTACCTATACAGTATATATATATGCAGTGTTTTTTAATGGACTGGTGTAGAGATTGGTTAAGGAATGTGTTTTAGGCACCCATTTAGGAATGTGGAATGTGTTTTAGGCACCCTACAACCCTTCACTGTTAGGTCCTCTGTACTATTTTGTGGATAGAAGGTAATCAAATCTGCATTATATTTATTTATGTACTTTTTCATACATTGGAACAGGGCATGCCTCCTACACCTGCACTTAATGGAACACCGAAATCAATGACTGGAAGACTTGACTGTATTTCAAAAAAGCATTATTCTGGAAATTCACATACTTTTTCCATCATTGATTTTGATTGCTTAATCAATTTGTTAAATGAAGATATGAAAATGTAAATCATTTCTGTGTTTGTGTTTGTATTTTTGTGTCTTGAGATGAAGAAGAGATTACACTTTTAAGGGCAGGTTCACACCATTTTCCGGACCAGATCTTGTCCAGAAAATGGTGTGAACCTGCCCGCAGTTCCAGTGCATTCCGGACCAGACAAAATGAGACATGCAGTATTTTTCTGGTCTGGTCTAGAACGGACTGTGCTGGTGTGAACAGAGGCCAGAATAACATAGGCATACATTAGGAATCCATTTTGGACAACAATCTGGTTCTAGTCTGGAGATGATCTGGATGTGGTGTGAATGGGCCCTAAAAGATCTAAAGATGTTTGTAAAAAAAAGAGCAGAGCAGAATAATCAAGATTATGGAGAGTCCCACAGTTTAGAAATTTAGGGTAGTGTCAGTTTTTCGAGCTAAATCCAATATTTAGTAATGAAGCAAGAAAAAACAATAAGGTTTCTCTTTACATAATTTGCATTCTGTTGGATGTGTATTAAAATGATTTTGATCAGTATATTTGTCTGGTACATTGATTTTTTCCTTTCATTGTTTCTTTGATCCTATTTAAACTATTGATGTTTTTAATCTATACCATGTTGTAACCAGTATTGTATTACCCCAGGGGGACCTCTGATGAGTTCAAGGGGTACATCTTCTTACATTTAATTAATTATGGCAGTTTACAGTTTTGGCAAATAATAAATCACATAGTAAATGGATATCAGTAAGTTTTTGGGTAATTCAACTGGACTTGTTTTGTAACTTGTTCTACCATCATACATTGAAGAAAAAAATGAGAGATCTTACAGTATGTGTTGTTTTACTTGCAAGTCTAGATGTAAAAGAACCTTACAATAATATTAAGGGTGATCTAGGCATTAAAGCATGTCAATATTTTTCAAAAACAAGGAGAATTGATTTTGAGATACAAACAAAGTTTGTTCTGGAGCTCTTCAAAATTTATTTTAGAACTCAATTATTTTCATTCAGTCATAACATCTACAGGCAACGTATCAAAACAGCTATGAGGACAGCATGTGCCCTAACCTATGCTAATCTCTTCCTAGGATGGTGGAAAGATACGCTGTTTTTTGTTCAGGAAATGCAGAAATACACTTTGAAAGTCATTTTATGGACCAGATTCATTGGTGATGTATTTATTCTTTGGAAGGGTACACTGAAATAATTTTACGAGTTTGTGCAGATATTGGGTTTGATTTTCTAAAGGTAAGTAGGCTGCTCACTTTGCAAGGGAATTTGCATTTTGCAGGGGAAGTTGTCCTTTAGTTTAGTGAATGAGGTGCAGACTTTAATGACCCAATCACATGCGAGCAAAAATTCTGTTCTTTTTTATTTTCTTTGCACATGCTTGTGTATTCTTTGCAAGGTGAAACTTCCAATGCATAGTGCAAATTTCCTTGCAAAGTTAATAGCCTTTATACCTATCAACCCCATAGAATCAAAACTTGGGTAGGTATTTCACAAGTAAGATTCATATGAAGTCTATACATTTTCTGGACCTCACTAATAAGAAAGATGTGAATGGTAAAATATGTACCACTATATTTTAGAAAACCCACATCTAAAAATAGGGTGGAATTTATCAAAACTGGAGCAGACAAAATCTGGAGAAGATTTGCACTGCAACCAATCAGACTCTCTCTTCAGTTTGTTCAGGTAAGCTTTGAAAATGAAAGGTGGATGCTGATTGATTGCCATGCACAGCTGCTCCAGATTTTGTCTGCTCCAGTTTTGATAAATTCCCCCCATAGTCTTTTACATTGGACAAGTGACCATCAAAAGTCACTCACAAGGGAAATACCCAAAAGATAATTTATGCATGCAAAATGCAATTGTTCTTCTCAGACTCTAAGACTTTCTGTAAGAAAGGAGATTTGTGTGTAATAGCCAAGGGATTGTCAAACAAAAGGCATGGGGAGCTAGGAACTGCCAAGGTGGACATGTACCAATGCAAAAAAATACAGTTGAGAGGGGAGAGGGTCCTGCAACTTCGAGGGTGACATGGGAAAAACACCATCTTCCACACATAATGCCATTGTAACATTGCTACCCTGAATATCTAATAACAATTCACACCTTTGAAATATTCCGCAATGAACATATACTCTATCCTTTTTCTAATTTCTTATTCTTTTTCTCTGTTAGCTTTTTCCCCATCCTGCAAATTTGTGTCTATTCTTATAGTGAAATAAAATGTTCTTGAAAAAGTGTCACTTTATATTATCTTACCTCCCTTACTTCCATGTGAATCTTTGATATATTGCTGATTTGTACTTGGATTATTATTTGCATATATCCAGGACATAAGCATTCTATTTGTTTTATACCAGTTATTTTCAAATTTCTTTCTCATTCATATAATATTTGGCACTTTTTTATAAATCCTATTCCCTTGTTACAACTCAGAGGTCTGCATTCATTTTCTAAAGTGATTTTGTCCTACCAAATACGTAGTTCAACTACCATAAGGTTTTCTAATTTTTTGAAAATTAAGTCTTCTACTATAGATATATTGCCATCTTCTTTCTCTACCTACTGGTTCTTTAGGATATTCCCATATATAGTCTACAAATGTAATTCTCCATCTGTCTAAATATTCCATCACTAGTGCAGCTGTTATTTCAGAGAGAGCAAAGTCAAAAAGAGCAAGACATTTCTCAGAAAACACCCCATTCACTCACTCTTAAATGATCAGTTTAACCCCTTCGTGACGGGAGACGTACAGTGTACGTCCCGTCACAAAGTGGCTATATGACTGGCCACGTACACTGTACGTGCCGAGTTATATTAGCCTCTGTAATGCTGGTAACTGCTGATTCTCAGCAGTTCCAGTCATTAATTAATGCCTCACTATTGAGACATTCATTAATGAAATAGTTAAGCTTTTTTAAAAGCTTCTTTCTTTCATGAATGAAAGAATGAAGCCTTTACATTCAGATACGGGTTCGCTAAATAGCGATCCCGTATCTGACAGCTGAAGATAGCAGAGAGGTAGCAGTGACTCACCTCTCTGCTATTCGTTTTGACAGCTGGAGAGCCTGGCCCGATGTTAAATGATACATTTCAACCACTAGATACAAATGTATCTCGAGTGAAATGTATCAGTTTTGATCGTCTAGGAACGATCAAAGACCTTTAGTGAGATCTGATTCTGACATGCTGTCAGGATCAGTCTCTAAAGTTATTATTAGCTGTTCCTAAGCTTGGAGCAGCCTGATAATAACTAAAAATTTTAAAAAGTTAATTTATTAAGCAGTCATAGTGATTGCTTGATATAAACTGACAAAAAAAAAATTGTTTTTTTTTTACACTTATTTTTTTTACAAAGTGTAAAAAAAAAAAAAAAAGTGTACAAAAAATTAGGAAAATAAAACGTTTATATATAAATATATTTGTATACTATAATTATTATTAAAAAAATTCTAAAAATAATAATAATAATCAAAACTTGCTGCTGTGGAAGAATCACACAGCAAAAATGTAAAAAGTGTGTCAGTCATTTAGGAACAGAAACTAAAAACTAGCTCAGTCATGAAGGGGTTAAAGACATTTTCAGTGAGCACCTATTATGTGCTATTATTACAGCATATACGTTCACATTAGTAAAAATTTTCATATATTTGTGTTTATTTACTGATGCCAGCAAGGAAAAGCAGAGATGGCCATGGGTACAGCACAGACAAAGCTAGGGCTTCATCTGCCCAAAACAAAAGGCCAGGGTGGGAAAAAAGATAGCAATAGAAATGGCATCAGAAACACAGGTGTACTGTACCCACAATTCCCAATCATCATTTTTCTGACTATTATCAGATTTTCAACTGCTTGACTCATCTTTGCTGGAGTCATCACAAATCAACAGCAAGTCTTTGGTTATGAACAGCTAACTAAATTTGCTTTGCAGTCCCTTTAGAGAGGTAACACTTACAGTTTTTACTCTATATATGGGCAAGGTGAGAGTGGGCACGCAGCCACCATGGTGGTGGCAAGAGTGATAATAAATTGGATAAAGGCATAGTGGTTAGGGAGGGGGGACCACACCAGGAGGTTAAGGAAAATGACACAACATAGGAAGGTAAGGGGGTTTCTACACCCCACTATATTTCCTCTCAGAATCAATTCATGATGCCACTTGTTATGACACTTTGCTTTCTTTGGGCTATTGTAGGCCTGTCTGGTGCACAACAACTTACTCATCAGTATCAATACCGTTTGTGGTACATTTACCTCCTAAAAAAGAGAAAGAAATCTGTCCTTTCAGTGAGTATTAAAATGCAACACTACATTGACCCCCTTGCCATAAATGTCGTGTTTTGACGCTGTATTGGTGAGTTACTATAGACATTTTTATCAGTAATTGAGTGATTGACAATGTTATTATATATACACTGAACACGCATAATAAGTAGACACAAAGATATTAACCAAATAATAAAACTGGGAGGGGGGAATGGAAAAGGTAGGATATCTGGGGACTCCCAACCATAGGCAAGCTCACCTATATGCAGGATGTAGAAGATAAGCCAGGCATTCTAATAACCAAAGAAATCCTTGTCACGGTTTCAGAAGTGTTCTGTCAAAACCAAGGGGTAGGTATTTATCCAGAGCTGCCAAACTCTGGTGTATTTCATAGTATCATAGCCTCTGTAATTATGTTTTTACTATCAGCTTGCAGCCAATTTAAATTAGGCGTTAGTAATATTTGGTGGGCGCTTGTTTAGAAGCACTATCAGGGTCGAAGGTAGAACCAAGTAGGTGAGATATAATTTTTACATATCTTAGACCAAAAGGTGTGAACTATGGGGCATGTCCACCACATCTGGTGCCCCATAGTTCACACCTTTTGGTCTACGATATTTAAAATGATATCTCACCTACTTGGTTCTACCTTCGACCCTGATCCTGCTTCTAAACAAGCGCCCACCAAATATTACTATGAGTGCCCATATTTGTGCAGCCTCTAAAACAGATGGGATAATTCCCAGGTTTAGTGAAGCTAGCAATCACCAAGTACCAAAAGTTTGTTTCTTTGAGCTGCTGTATTAAAAAAACACCATTTTGTCATTGCCCAAATTTGGTCCCAGTCCTTTTCCTCTTGGATGACACCAAGGTCTGCCAATGACTTAAAAGTAAATGTAGCTTATAGTAGAGAAACAAGGCCTTGAGAATGCGGAACTTGCAGGCATTTCTGCTCAAAGAAAGAAAGGACCCAAGAGGTCCAGTTACCTGAGGGTATATGTGAGGAAGTGCTTGATCTGAAGGTATGTGAAAATTTCAGTAGACAGGAGCTTGAATTTCTCACTCAGGGATGGAAATGGCTTGTCATTTCCATGCCTGAGCCCATTAATTTATAGATGTTTGTGATGCCCAACTTCTTTGAGATTGTAAAAGAGAACAGGGAGGTAAAGCCTGGATAACAATATTGGTTCAGCATAAACAAAAGCAGCGGGGTGTGGGGGGAAACAAGCCCAGTCCAGTGTTCTACAGTATTCCATGTGTTAAATGTGTGGGTTGTGATGGGGTTCAGGGTATGTGGTCTGTTAGTGAGGGCAGTTAGAGGATAATATTGGGTCACAATCATATCCTTTATATTTTATCTGAATCAAAACACAGGTGTTCTAATCTCACTGATATAGGTATATGATGATTATCAGGAAATGCATAAAGCAGAAGACAATGGGTAATTTTTTAAACCATTACTGTCATGACATGAGACTAATTATATTAAATAGCATGAAATCACAGTTTGTCTCACTGTGTTTTCTAAGCAATCACATAAGATTGATCCTCACAGTAGAGACCTACTAGTGTAGTAAAATGATAAAGCAAACTGAAAGCTGCCTACTGACATGGTTTTCAGTTAATCATAAACAAATACAATTTACAGAAGCGGAATATACTTACTTTTATGCAATCTATGCATTTTTATTTCATAAATACGCTGCTGCTTAAACATACTATGAGTTGAGTTGATTGCATTAGTATTAGGATGTTTTTATAATATGTTTACACAAGCTGTATATCTTCTTAATGTGTGATCAGACATATCATGTGAAATGCAACATGATTGTTTTACATATGTCACATGTGGTCTTCTAAACTGCTGTAATGCTTTTTCTTGCTCTTATCTTTTGCTCAGGAGACCTGCCATTTTTATGTGCTCCAGCTGAGGCCACAGAAACATTAATACCCAAAGGACAAGACAAGGTTACTGAGGAATTAATGATTTTTTTGCCTGCTGATTTGTGTGGTTTTTTTTGTTAGCTTCCATCAACCTTGAATAAAGTTTTTCTTTTGTGTAAATCATTATTTAAAGACTTTTATTGTTTTGTGAAATGATGAGAAATTGCATTTTTAACACAAGTTGGCTGCTTACTTACTTCTAAAGCTTAGAGAAAGAATTTAAGCCTTCACCACCCAAAAGTCATTACTGTAACTAACAACTTCAGACAGAATGTGTTAGTCCTCTTCCAAATTCTTTATGGAACATAAGAAAACATCATAAGAAAACTCCACCTCTCCACTCACATCTCTCCTATAATGTTTGTGTCTCACAAATATTAAATAAATCCTATATTAAATAGCATAGGTAGGCTGCTATTGCTAACCTCCCATTCTCTAAATGTTAGTTTCCCCGATGTTACATAGTTACATAATTACATTGTTAGTCAGGTTGAAAAAAGACACAAGTCCATCGAGTTCAACCTATAAATTGTGTGAACCTATAAATTGTGTGAAGATACATTTTAAATATCCAATCATGTAAAAAACAAATCCCTGTTTACCTACTCAACCTAAACATCATGGATAAATTGAAGTGAACCTTCACATAATTTATTGTGTGAACATTCTCAACTTCTTTATTTATGTATCTGTAGTGTCTCATAAATCCAAATACAGTCCAGCAGCAAATATTTTTAGATATAGGTCAGCAGCCTCCATTTTTCTCTCAATGCAAATTTAATTGAAAGTAGCATTATGCAATAGTTGCGCTAATATTGCGCAACATAAAAATTTTCAACTACCACCATTTTATTCTATAGGGTCTTGGCATTCAGAAAATATATAATGTTGGGGGGTTTTACGTCATTTTCAGGCCTAAAATGTGGAATATAACATGGGTGCAAAAAATGAAAAAAGGGCCTCAGTCATGAAGGGGTTAATAATGAATCCAAATCCAGAAGCAAATATACATTGCCCAACAAAGTATTTCTTAAAATTTTTGCCCAAACACTTACAGTCATCATGTTTCCAAACAGTTGGCTCCCAGCTCTGCTTCCCTGAACTTCCTGTTGAATAGAAGATCACAAGGGAAAGAGTAGCCTCCAGCAGCCATCTATGTACTAGCTTGGAGGGGGGAGGAGGCGGAGGCAAGGGAAGTGGCTTGCCTTGCTGTGCCTGTGTGTTTGCGGCGGCCATGACAGCGGCGTCCCGCCGCTGCTATGGCAACCGAAAACACGGTCTACGCCACACCCCCCTGGACGAGCTCGGCCTATCACTGCTGAACCCAATGACAGCTGGGGGTGTACCACAACTTGTAACCATGTTTTGAGCAAACCTCTCATACATACAGTAACTACTGTACTTTGAATTTTGGCGGGAAATGACGTCGTTATGACGTCATAGGATCACCTTTAGGCACTGGGATTGGTCTCTTCATTATATAAGGATGTGTATATATACTTGTCCATATCTGCTTGCTATTTTCACTTGTTCTGCCTGATGAAGGGGGTCCTGTGCGACCCCGAAACGTTGCAATAAGTGTTTTGTTGCATATAAACGTCAATAAAGAGAAGTTTTTCTACCTTGGAGTGCCGGTGTCCATAATTTCCTATATCATATTTAGACGGTGGCCACCCGTCGACTACTGATGCACCCAACCCATCATCATGGATTAGCGGTAAGGAGTGCAATGGGTACACGGATTGTTACTGTTTGCGGCATCACCCATTAAGTGCACCCCCGCCCACCCATCCGACTTGAAAAAGCTTTATCATCACATCTTGTGATTCATAGCAGACCGAACCCTCCTGTCACCTATGGATGAACAAACACGCCCACCGATATCTTACTACAGAAGCACACCCAGCAATGAGGATGCTGAGGCTATCCTTTCCCCTCAGATACAGCAAACGCTTTTGGGGCTGACACTGCAACTGATCTCCTTAGAGAAATCAAGAGGCTAAAGAAAAAATGGATTGATCTAGAGCTACATGGTCAAACTCTATCCGAGTATTACCGGGCAAAGACAATACCACAGGGCTTCAGAATCACTAATCAACCCACCATTGGCCGTCAGAAGCCTGAGTTCTGCAAAAGATGGTGTGAGATCTCAACCCTCAATTCACTCAGCTATATGCTGTTGGTGATCGAGGAAGTCAAAGTACAGTTGTGCCAGGTCAACCGCGAGGTCACCGGACTGGAGTTAACACTCAATGAGAAGGCAAGAGAGACAAGGAAACCCTTGCCTCAGACCTGAGGAAAATAGAAACCGATCTTTCAACATATACGGATCTACAAAGACAGATCAAATGCAACAAATTCCGTCTAGTAAACTAGGACTACCAGGAGGGAAGGGGCTATCCGTGGCTTACCGGCGGCAACCGCAGACGTAATAGACCTACATACCAAAGGTCCAGAGGGCGCCCTAGGCAACAAGGTACGAGAGCTACCTTATCCTCCGACAGTGAGCGGCCCACGGAAAATCCGTCAACAGACAGCGACCAGGGCCCGTCTACCAGCCACCCACACCGAGAGAACACGATGCACCTTTTTCAACTGGCAGGAGATGCAGACGACCCTGGCGGACCAAGAGGGGTCAACACGAGAGCAAATCGAGGGAAACAGAGCAAGAGAGCCCGGTGATAAACCTCTCTTCCAGAACACTCACGATGGGCGAATGCAGCTTACTAGCCAAAGGTCTTTCCTTTTCCCCCACGGAGAAATTTGACCCCTTTGGGTTCAAAGTGGAAATATTCAAACATGAAAGATATCTCAAGCTCAAACAGCATTTTTCAAAACTACCTACTGTGTCTACACCCCTGCTAAGGACCAAGAGCAAATTCATACCACCGGGCAATTTCCAATCGATCGACAGCTACACTAGGACTTTCCTCTCCTCCACCTCCAGATACAGAACACATGCGAATCTGAGCAAGGATGAGTTCATTGCCCTCAAGGAGTTAAAGCCGATCACAACTATCATTATCAAGCCGGCCGACAAAGGGGGAGCGATCGTGGTGATGGACTATGCTGAATACAGAAAAGGTATGTTGTTATTGTTGAGCGATGAGACTAGCTATAGGACTCTATCTTCCCAGGGATTATTTTCAACCCTGAATTCAGCGATGACCACATCACCTTTCTTGATGTGCTGATCAATATATCCGGTGGTCAGCTGCACACGACCCTATTCAGCAAACCCACTGACCTTAATACGATCCTACATTACCGAAGCTCCCATCCCAGACACCTACTGGACAATCTGCCCATATCCCAATTCATGCGGGTTCTGCGAATCTGTTCAGACAAGGACGCATGCAGCGCACAGCTCAAAGCCATGTATAGCAAGTTCAGGCAACGGGGGTTACCCAGTGACCATATTAGATCATGCCCTTGACCAAGCCATCACCAAGATGTCCTCCACGACGAACAAGGACAAACCTTCAATGAACAGAATTCCATTTATTCAGAAATTCAACGGTGCCTCACGTCTCATACATAGGTCCACCACTAAGAACCTGAACATTCTTCAAGCTGACAGTAGTCTAGCCACACAGATTAAGATGGCACCACTGCAGGGATACCGCCGAAGCAGAAACCTGAGGGACCATTTGGTCCAGGCTGATCCCGGACACAAGTACTTGCGCACGCCCACTAGGATTTCACAACGCACAGGCTGCTACAAATGTTACAATTGCAACATGCAGCGCACTTATCGTTGGAGATACGTTCTCACATCCACACAGCGGCAAACGATACTGCATCAGGGGCTATCTAAACTGCGTTACCGAAACATGTGTCTACCTACTTAAGTGTCCATGTGGCCTTGTCTACGTGGGCAAGACCATGGGACCGTTCAAGCGACTGTTTCAAAAACATTGCAGCGACATTAGAATTGCGATCACCAAGACCTCAGCCGGCGATATTCCAGATCTGAACAAACCGGTGGCTGTCCACTTTGCCAATCTTCGACACCAGACCCACGAGTTACGTGGGATGGTCATCGAACATGTGGCAACACCACATAGGGGTGGGAACCATGAAAGGTATCTTCTCCAACGAGAAGCCTACTGGATCCACACACTAGATACCACCATACCTAGGGGCCTCAACACAAGCCTCACGCTTACGTGCTTCTTACCAGATCGCTAACGCAAATTTACCAGGGCATGGCGTACCATATGGTTGAATATGTTTTTTCTCTTTTTTTCCCCCCTTGGGTGGCCCTACTGCCACAGCTAGGCCTGGGAAATTTAGCATTCACGATTACAATGGTGTTTTTATGTTTATTTCTTTTTTTGCCTTTGATCCCAATTATTTTTTCCCGCCTACATGTTGCTCCACTCCTTATTATACAACACATACGTGTCCATGCGTTCTGATTTTGTTATGCCTGACTAAAACTGCTCTATGGGACTATGTATGTGTCAGATTATGCTCTGATCATTTATTGCTTAGATTTCATCATGTATATGTCATGCATTGTCCTGACTATGAAGATGCTTTATTTTCATTTCTTCATTTGCTTTTATCATACACACGCCACTCCAGACAGGAGAAATGCTTGTGTCTGATCACACACTTCTGTGACCATTTGGTAACATATATGAAGCATTTGAGTACCCTCAACCCAGGCCCCCGTGCGGAGCTATCCGGTCAGGCTACATCTACACATGTACGGTGCGATGATCTGCATGCCACTTTTATGTGTACCGGTCACAAGCCCTATTTCTCCCCCTGCATTATATACACATGTGCAGTCCGATTATCTATATGCAACTTTTTTGTGTGCCGGTCGCGAGCCCTATATCTCCCCCTTGCGTCATATACACATGTGCAGTGCGATGATCTATGTGCCACCTTTATGTAAGCCGGCCACCCCCCCTGCGTTTTATACATGTGACTGTCGCTACGAAGGGCCCTGCTCTGCATGCCACACGCTCTCCTAGTGCCTTTGTTCCTGTCACGAGCGGCACTATACCTAGAGCTGAGACTGCGGCGGCCGTGACAGCGGAGTCCCGCCGCTGCTATGGCAACCGAAAACACGGCCCACGCCCCCCTGGACGAGCTCGGTCTATCACTGCTGAACCCAATGACAGCTGGGGGTGTGGCCTGAAGATGACGAGCACTTGCTCTCGAGCGGCCGGCCACGCCCCCCGACTCACTGATCTGTGAACAGCTGCTTTGCAGCCGTTACACAGACACAAATCCCCAGCAGCAGCACGGCACATTCATGATCTTTGCAGACACTGTATCGCTCCATCTCTGGCTACATTCATATACCACAACTTGTAACCATGTTTTGAGCAAACCTCTCATACATACAGTAACTACTGTACTTTGAATTTTGGCGGGAAATGACGTCGTTATGACGGATCACCTTTAGGCACTGGGATTGGTCTCTTCACATATAAGGATGTGTATAAATACTTGTCCATATCTGCTTGCTATTTTCACTTGTTCTGCCTGATGAAGGGGGTCCTGTGCGACCCCGAAACGTTGCAATAAGTGTTTTGTTGCATGTAAACGTCAATAAAGAGACGTTTTTCTACCTTGGAGTGCCGGTGTCCATAATTTCCTGTGTGTTTGTGGAGACACACAGCTTACTAGCACACACTAGGGTGGCTCCATAGGACGCTACAAGGTATTGGAGCTACCGTAAAACAGGATATCAGGGCCAGTGCTCAGGGCACCAGCTGATTCTGCAGAAAACTAGAACTTTTAGGCCTCATTCACACTACACAGATCGGTCCGCTCCCAGGAAGGGCAGGTGCTTCGTGTGATTGCACTAAGCAGCTTGTTCTTCTCTATGGGAGTACGCGACCCTACACTGCTGTACACTTACCCGAACTGCACATACGTGCGGTTGTCCGTACTTGTACACAGACAGGATGGATCCTGTCTGGCGCAGCATCCATTGTAAGTGATATCATCATCATCATTCACAAAAGCTTAAAAAACGTTTGATATTAATATCACTTTAATCGCTCTTAAGTTTAAGAAGTTTATTTCCAGACAGTTCTGGATTCTTAGGGGTCTATTCACTAAGCTGCCGAAGGATCTAGCCATAGCTTCGGCTGATCCTTCGGCTAGCTACGGCCCCAGGACCAGCTGTACCAGCCTGAAGTTAATAGCCGAAGCAGCTTAGTGAATAGACCCCTTAGTCTTTTTTTCTGCATTTATGTGTTATGTGACCCATTGGGTTTGATTTACAATCGGCAAATAGGCTGTTCACATTGCATGGGAATTTTCCTTAGCTTAGTGAATGTGTTAAAATTTACCCATTCATGCGTAAGGAGTATAGACAAAAACTGTATTTTTCCTTGCACATGATTGAATGATGGAAGTCAACAGAACTTCACTTCATTCACTAAGCTAAGGGAAATGTTCCCTTGTAAAGTGAAAATGTTTCCTTATTTGCCTTCAGTAAATCAACCCCATTAGGTCTGATTTAGTGAAGCTAGGTGAAATAAAGTGAAGTAAACCTGTGTTCACATCGAAGATTTAATCCTGGGTAGGTGAATTTTAAAAGCAGACCTTCTCCTACACATGATTGGATATTTCATGTGAACGAAGATGTACTTTACTTCACCACCACTTTACCGTGCTGCACATATCAGTATAGCAGACCTACAAGCCTGATGTTTAAAGGAAAGTATAAAGTCTGATTTTAAAGGAAAGTATAAAGGTTTCAATATATATATATATATCTTTAATACTTTAGTCAGGTAAAAGAATGAATCTAAAATGTAGCTGCATGTGATTTTAATTACATGAAATTAATGGTCTTGAAACTGAATGTGACATTTACCTATGGGAAAATTGTTGTTAAAATGAATGGTCTTGTAACAGGGTTTCTTTAATTTCCTACTGAAATTATAATTCTTTTCTTCAAACACGTGGTATGGTTGAAACTCCTTTATGGAGCTATATAGCTGCCATTCACAGCATGCAGTCAGTCAGTCTTACCCATAATCAAATACGGTTTAATTCCAAAACCACAAGCAGGTAAACTCTGTGGTCAAAGAGGCCTAGCCAATTTACATTGACTTGAATTGCCTGTGTAACAGAAAAGCCTACTTTAAAAAGCTAGCGCACAAAGATAAATATCCAATGAGATTGCAAAAATTACAGTCACTTGGCTTAAATAAAGATCCTAATCCTTGTGTTAAAACTTTGTGAATTCGGCCTAGTGAATGGAAAGAGTAACCATTGTAATGGTGCGTGGTATGTTTTCATATTATGATGATAACTGATCTTTAACACTTCAAAACACAACACTAACACAAAATAATAAAAAGCAAAATAATTTTCTACAACAATTACAGTTTCTCTATTTAATGCAACAATTTAAAGACTTATTAATATTCTCAAGTTTTCTACAGACATGACTGATCATTCATACATCTTTATGAATGTTAATACTTTTATATAGAATTAATTGAATTTTGGGTTTACTAGCTAAAAATTAAAATGCATAGCAATGTAATGAATTTTCTAAATGTCTTTATTTACAAATGTTTGAATGTTATACTTAAAGACTTTTAAATTCATTAATCATTCAAAACAGAAAATGAACAACCATTTATAAATGCCATTACATAAAAATCTAACCAATAAATGATAATTAAGCTTAAAAGATTATCCCTCAGGCTACAAAAGTGCTTGTGAGTTAGCTTTACATAGGAAAGCACTCAGGTTCCTGCTGCAACAAAAGGATTTTCAGATCTTGTGATCAGTAAAAATTTTGCAGTTTTCCTGTGGGAAATTGAGTCAATGGGGTATAAATGCTGGTTATGCCCTGGTTATTCCAACATGGAAATATTTTACTGCTGAAATGGTGTGACATTTTGTATGGTGAAGATTTACTGAAAACAGCACATGCATGTACTCTTTCACAAATCTTTGGACATATTATATTATACAGAAAATCAGCTAAAAACTGTAATCATACAACAAATAGACATACCATATGCAGGAAATAATTAAAGGAAAAATACACTATATCAAACTTGCTTTTGTTATCTTAATAACAATTACCACAACATTATCATTGCTGTTAATATAATAATAATAAATAATATAGTACTACTACTTCTACTACTGTTATTCCTACTACAACTGTTATCACTTTTAATAATATATTTATTTTTATGCGGATATGTGTATATATCTATATCTATATAGATATATACACATACAGTCATGGCCACAAATATTGGCACCCTTCCATTTCTGTCAGATAATGCACTACTTTGCACAGAAAATTGTTGCAATTACAAATGTTTGTATTGGTACGACACAAAAAAGTGGACACAAAAAAGCCAAATCTGACACATTCCACGCAAAACTCAAAAAATGGACCAGACAAAATTATTGGCACCTTCTCCAAATTGCAAGAAATAATTGCATTCCAAGTTTTTGTGGAAAAGCATGGACAATCAAGGTTACAGGTCCATCTCCAGAGATCTTAATGTTCCTGTGTCCACTGTGCACAACATTGTCAAGAAGTTTTACCGCCTATAGCACTGTAGCTAATCTCCATGGACATGAATGAAAGAGAACAATTGATCAAAGATTGCAACAAAGGATTGTTCGCATGGTGGATAAAGATCAACTTCAAGACAAATTCGAGCTGACCACTGTGTCAGCTCGCACTATACTTCACCATCTGAATGCAAAGGAACGCTATGGTAGGAGACCCAGGAGGACCCCATTGATGACACAGAAACATAAAAAAGCCAGATTGGAGTTTGCCAAAACCTACCTGAGGAAGCCAAAATCCTTTTGGGAGAATATGCTGTGGACAGACGAAAGAAAATTACAGCTTTTTGGTAAAGCCCATCATTCTACTGTTTTCAGAAACAGAAATGAGGCCTTTAAAGAAAAAATACAACCCCACAGTCAAAGATGGTGGAGGTTCACTGATGTTTTAGGGTTGCTTTGCTCCTTCAGGTACTGGATGTCTTGACTGTGTGCATGGCATTATGAAATCTGAAGACTACAAAAGAATTCTGAGGTGCAATGTAGGACCCAGTGTCAGAATGCTGGGTCTCCGTCAGAGGTCATGTGTCTTACAGCAGGACCATGACCCAAAGCACACTCCAAAAAGCACCCAGAAATGGTTTCAGACAGAGTGCTGGAGAGTACTGGACTGGCCAGCAATGAGTCCAGATCTGAATCCCATAGAGCACCTGTGGAGAGATCTCAAAACAGCAGTTGGGAAAAGGAATCATTCCAATCTGAGAGACCTGGAGCAGTTGGCGAAAGAAGAATGGTCCAAAAGTCCTGTAGAGAGGTGTAAGAAACTCATTGATGGTTACAGAAAGCAATTGATTTCAATTTTTTTTTTTGAAGGGCTTTGCTACAAAATATTATTTGAGGGTGCCAATAATGTGTCAGGTTTGGTTTTTTTTTGCTCCACTTTGTCATACCAATACAACAAAATAAATAAACATAAGAATGTCTAAACATTTCTAATTGCAACCATTTTCTGCGCAAAGTGGTGCATTATCTGACAGAAATGCAGGGGTGCCAATATTTTTGTTCATGACTATATATAGCACCCAGTAGGCAGGAGTGCTATTAAATGTAGTGTTTTCAGATTGTATGCAGTCTGATACTGATTTCTAGTCTATGTTCATTTGGTTTCCCCTAATCAATCTGTCATCATTTGCATCTGTCTGCTGGGGTTGACCATGTGAGCTCACTACACTACACTACACTACAATAAAGTTCTCAGCATCATAGCTACAGTCTGGACATTGCATTAATCAATGACCATACAGGGTGGGAAGTGCTGATGGGCAAAGTGAGTGAAATTATCCCTAGACAAGAAGACAAAACCTAGACTGAGAGGTAACGCATTGCAAATGACCCAAAACTCAAGGTGTGCTGGTGTGCAGTGGATCCATCTTAGAGGTTTCTTACAGAGGAAACACAGGCAGACCAGTCAGTTCTATTACTGTAGACCACCCTTTGGAGTCAGAGGTTGAGAATAGTTGATATAATAACAGGCTAGCATATGAACCTCTTTTAATGGAAGTACCTAATATATTAAAAAAATGATTATCCCCTATGAATAGAAATCCCTTGAGCGGAGTTGGTCTAAGTAAAACGATTGCATGTATGCATAATAAATGACAAATTTAATGATAGAAAATTCATATATATACACCTAATACAAAAACATCTAAAAACTTTTAAAATAGCTTACCCAGGGGTCACCCTGGTTCAATGGTAAGAGTATCAGGACTGAGGATCTCCTAAGTAAAATAGGAAGTCTCTGGAATAAACACGATGGTGTAAAAAAAATAGAAAAACTAAATATCCAAGTTGTACTCACAACACGTGTAACTTCAGAGGGAGGATAGTTCTGACCTGATCCAACAATAATATGTGAGTATAATTGGTATCAAAGAAATGTAGCCGTATACAGCGATGTGGATTCCAGAGAATCTGTTTGTATCCAGAGCCCGGAGGTTCAGTGGATGTCTATTCCTCCGTTAGTTTGGGACACACATCAACCCGCAGGATTTCATTCCCGATCCAAATGAACATCCAGATGGTATTCCAAAGTGCGGCCGCACGAGTGGATGAACTGCGGTGGAGTCCCTACGGCGGCGTCACCGGGTCCCAGTGGGGTTAAAGAGCTGTATGTAGTTGCACTAATAGGTGCCTGCTCGCTTCGCTCTGTCTCCGCTACAATCCGAGCCAAAATCACCACTGTTGCGTTCAGACAGAGTCCGGACCCGGTTAGCTCCGTCTTCAGGAAACGAAGGCACCCGAAGGTCTCGTTCTCACCCGAACATGTAAGAGAGTCAAATGGTGAGTGTCCTGGGAAGCTAGAGCACATGCTGCCCTGACGCGTTTCCCCCCACGACCGGGGATTCTTCGGAGGGGCGTGTGATTGATGTCATCATAGGTGTATTAAGTAGTTTGCTAATGAGCGCTGATTAGAGTCCGAGTATTTCACTCGAAATTAATGCAGTCAGTAATCCAAAGCAGAATATTCTTTCAATATGAGTCAGTATAGCGACACCTGTGAAACCATAGCTGTGTTTCCTAGATCAAAATATCTTCTCTTGCATATACATATACACAGGTTTCTCAATGTATAGAAGATGGAGAGTGAAGTAAAAAGTAATAATCCTCACATCCGTCCATATATTGTTGAGTCTACTCAAAACCCACTTCTAGGAGGAACATTTGTGAATGGGCCCCCTAAAACAGGGATTATACCCAACATCAACAATATATATATACCCATATATATCTACCGCTGCAGTACATAATCATAAATGGAATATAGACATATATAAACAAATATAAACATGAATCCCTCATAAATCAGTCAGTTCAGGAGCGTGCTGGGTTTATACGCTATAATGTACAGTGAAAGATGACCCAGATCGTGATTAAAGTTAAAATCCCGTGAGGTCATATAAGGTTATACATATATATATGTGTCCCTTCATATAGGATAATTAGAGTATTAAGCCCTAGTTTAGGCAGTTATTGGCCAAAAACCAACATGATCCGTAACTGAAAGGGGAATACAACCATATTCGGAGTGACATATAATGATCTAATATGAATTTTGCCAGAGGATTTATATCTAATAATTCTGACTAGTATTCCAAATATTAAAATTGACAGCATGCAACAGGTAAGGTATGTGTTCGCTATATAGTACATATATATAAGATAGAAAATAATAAGATAAAGATAAAGATAAAAATAAATAAAAAGCACTATGTTTGACATATTCATTGGGTTTAGAGATAGCAACTGAAATTAATCATATCATTAAGCCCTGGTGCCTTGTGCGATTCCGTCTGATGGATCCACCTACATTCCCTTTGTAGAAGAGATTCATCCCAATCCCCCCTTCGTCTAGGTTAGTGGACCCTATCCAGTGCAAAGAAGCGAAGTCTGTCGATCTGTCCATTGTGTGTGTTGATAAAGTGCCTAACTATAGGCGACCTCATATATGGGATTTGGGCAGCACTAGGATGGTTTAGTTCAGTCTGTGTGCGCCCTTCGCCCATAGAAAGGATGTCAATTCAAGAAGGAGACTGGGATTCGAACGGGCAGGGTCTGCAGTAGGTACAGCAGACTAGGAAGGATGTTCATCTTGAGTATGCTATTTCTCCCGAATCAAGACAATGTGCGCCCTCACCATTTAGCAAGATCACGTCGGATAGTAGATAGGAATGGCAGAAAATTGGATTCAAAGACCTTGTCAATCGATGATGGAAGTTTTGTCCCTAGTTATGTAATGTGCTCAGATACCCAACGAAAAGTGAAGGCTGATTTCTGTCCAGCCATGGTAGAGGAGGAGACCATGAGGTTGAGAGCTTCAGACTTCTGCAAGATTATTTAAAAATTTGAGAGGACACCGTATGTGGTCAGTTCGTGCATTAGGTTCGGGAGAGAGACAGTAGGTTTGGTCAACATGAACAATAGATCATCTGCATAGCCAGCGATTTTGTGAGAGTTGGGTCCCTGCAGTAGACCAGAGATATCTGGATCCGCCCTGACTCTAAAAAGTAAAGGTTCTAACGTCAAAATAAAGAGCAGGGGGGACAGGGGGCGGCCTTGTCTGGTGCCATTGGCTAGTGTGAAATATATAGAATATGTCCCTTTAACCCTCGCCGTAGGATTGGAGTAAATGGCCGAGACCCACCAACACATATTGTCACCCAAGCCTATCTCTCTAAGCGTTTCCTGAAGAAAGGACCAGTCCACACGGTCAAATGCTTTTTCTGTGTCTGTTGACAACAAGATGGTGGGGATGCGCCGTGCCGATGCAAGGATGTATCGCACCCTATGTATTTGAGCACCCTGACTGTGTTATCTTTAGCGTTTCTCCGGGGTACAAAGCCCACCTGGTCTGTGTGTATGAGCTTGCAAATGACCATCAGCAGGCGGTTCACTATGACTTTTGAAAACAGTTTTAAGTCCACGTTCAGCAGGGATATTGGGCAAAGGCCAAAGTGGAGATTTCCCTTTACTTTCTTTTTTGTCAGCACATTTATGAAGATATGAGATCCTAGGCTGTGATGGGCAAGTAACAATATGTGGTGATATTAATTGAGACAATATTAATGTTGATGCATATATATATAGTTGATGTGAATATCATGTAGAGGTATTTTAAATTGTTTGCTGACCCAGGTCTGGTTTATATGCAGTAAAAATAATGCCCTGACTTTGTGTTCAATTTGGGACAATAAAATTATTTTAGGACATATGAGCCAAATACTCTTTCAGAAAGGATGCTGGAAAAAAATAAGAGATGCTGTCTTTTCCAGATCTGTGCCTGACTGTAGTATAGTACTTTAACCTAATACTACAGCAATATAAAAATTGGCAATATAGTATAGTAGGCTACAGTGGTCTTGTGCTGTTGGTAGTGGCACTGCTTTAATTGCAAGAGCTGGAAAAGGTAACAAAGGTAATGTGCCGTGGGGACAAAGAGGAGCGTCTTCTTGAGAAGTGGAATTGCCAAACATTTGCTCTGTTAAAGAAATTTCTGACTCACAAACCAATGTTTGGTAGCATAAACAATACAAAAATAATTTAACACAGGTTGGTTAGTATTTCATATGGTATAACTGCTTCCACTGCAAACACTCCAATAAGTCACATAAGTACATGTAGAATAGTTATTAATGTTTTCCAGACACTGACACTTACAAGTCCCAACAACAATTTTTAGAAAGTATGGTCGGTATGTATTTAAAATGCTAGTAGCACACTGGATTTCTGGCAGATAAACAGCTATTGTTTAGTGCTTGCAGTAAATGGGTAAAACATGGGTATGTGTACTGGATATGCTTTTTTCTTTTGCCCAGACATACAGTTTTAATAGTAGAAGGCCAGATAAAAACAGATGAGATGCTTTTATCATGGAAAAAGTATGACCCATAACTTGCAAAATAGAGAGGTTTTGGGGCACCTTTAAAAAGGCCTATTAATAATATTCACAATGCCAGAAAAGAGGCACCAAAATGGTCAAACAACTCTCCAGCCCCGTAGAAGGGAGAGGATCATGTAGGCCCTCAGGCCCTTCAGCAATGGCTGAGGTATTTATAAAAGTTGTTTTACAAATGAAAAGGCTAGTAGCTGCATCTAGGCATGCTGCTGGTGTCTAAGGTCCACACTTCATACTCCAAAGCAGAGTGGAAAGGTGAGGTGGTGGAAGAGTTTCTAAAATGTTTCATGTAGATCTATAAACTGTGAAGAAGTATGAAAAGAGAAACAGGCCATTTGTTGATACTGTGAAGCCAAAGTGGCAATAGTTACACATACGAAAATATTAAAACAGTGCAGCGCTTTCATTGTGCAGTGCAGTGATTTTCATTTTAAAGGTTATACACATACTTTAGTGCTAGTTGCTCCATATCGATAGCTCAGCACATAAAAAAAGTCTAATATATAAATAGTTACATATACTGTAGATAAGGTAGCTTTCCTATTCTAAGTTTTCACTGGGCAACTGTAGCATATAAAAAGGTAAATATCTGTCAATTTTCTGGTATAGAAGGCTTTAGTAACACACAGATGCAGAGTGGGATACTTTCTCCAAATTTCCTAATTCATTCTGTTTTTGCTTGTATTCACCCATACAGGCCTTAACCCTGCCGCCTTGTGTGTGCAATATTAACCAACCCAGCAAACCCCCTGCAAGGACAGATTAATGACAAATAGGAAACTAGTGGTGCAGCAATGTGTATATGCATGTGCTCAGGCCATTAGCACACAATAAATAAAAGTTAAATCAATAACCTTTACTAATTAGTAGACATGTGCACCGGCAAAAAAAATGTTGATTCAGATTTTGCGTTATTTCGTTTTTCGGAATTCGGGTCCGAAAGTCAATTTGTTTCGGGATTCGGATGAAATTCGTTAGCGGTAGTCTGTACAAATTGTCGTTTTGTGTTTGTATCGTTCCTTCATTGCAGCAAAGTGACATTTGAGAAAAAAAAATTACAAATGTTTCAGTCATGAGGTTTTCCCCTAATTCATACCAGACCCTTTAGGTCATACCAGACCCTTTAGGGACCCCCCAAGTTAAAACAAAAAAAGTGCTTGGGGTTCCCCCCAAAATCCCTACCAGGCCCTTTAGGTCTGGAAGGAATTTTAAGGGGGAACCCCAGCCCCAAAATATGGGAAAAAGAAAATGTGGGTGTCCCCCTAACATTCTTACTAGACCCTTGATCCGAGCACAGGCCCGGCAGGGCAGGAAAGGGGGGGACGATCAAGCAGCCCCCCCCTCCCTGCGCCTTACCAGGCAACATGCCCTCGGCATGGGGAGGGTGTCACCATGCCGATAGGGACAAGGGCCTCTTCCCCACAACCCTGACCCGGTGGTTGTGGGGGTCTGCAGGAAAGGGGGCTTATTTGAATCAGGGTACACCTACTCATTCACTAAAGGGTTAAATTCAAAGTAAATCACACTTTTAGAAAAAATCCTTTAATTGGAAAAAAAAACCCAGAGTCAATTTTTGACTATTCCTTTAATTCCTATTCCTTTAATCGATGTAATCCAGCGTCAATCACAATGCATGTCGCCTGCTGACCCGCCGAAATAAAAAAAGTCCCACCACACGATGACCGTCCGAACCCAATGAAAACTCGCCGCAAAATGACATCTCCTGCCCGAAAGTAAACAGATGGGAGGAGCGAGCCATGACGTCACGGCTCGCTCCTCCCATTTGGCATTCTCAGCTGTCAAATATCACATAGCATTCGGGAGCTCCCCAATGCTATTCGTGATCTCCTGAATGCCATTCAGGTCTGTGAGCAGAGGTGTCATTATACTTTTCATATGCAACGAACAAACGAAACAAAAATGAAACAACAAGTCGTACAGACTACCGCTAACGAATTTCGGAATCGGAAATTTGGATTCGTTTGCATTCGTTATATCTGTAATTCGGAATTCGGATACATCCAAAATTTTATCCGAATTTCAATTCGTAACGAAACATCCCACATGCCTACGTAATTAGTTCCTGCTAAGCACAGAAAACAGAAGATTTCATAGAAAATTGCAAAATGGTTATGCTAGGACTGGCTATACTTTTGCATTCTTCAAAGAAAAAATGCACCAGTTCGTTTGTCAATAAAAACTGACCAATTTCCCAATTCAACAAATTGCCCCAATCCAATTTGAATGCTGGTTTTGGAAAATGTATTTACTCATTTCTAATTTACACATTTAAAAAAAAGTCTCTTTCCCCTAGCTTTAGAGCCCATTCACACTAGGGCAGTTGCGGATCAGAGGGGTTACCGCGCTGATCTCAAAATGGAGGTTTTGGGAGATTTTAATTGCGTTTCAGCGCTAAAATGCAATTAAAAAAGACCAAAACAGCACTGAAAGCTGTATGGAAACCGCACTGATCAGCGTGGCAAAAATAGTGCATGGAGCAGTACTGGCGGGGGGGGGCGGTTCGGTTCACACGGACCCGCGTGGTCGCATGAACGGTCCCCATAGCAATGTATGAGATTGTTTATGTCGGTGGATCCATGCGGCTGAACCGCCCCGGTGTGAACAGGGTCACATAATTTTGGATATAGTGGGGGAGGGTTAAGTGTCTTTTTGCCATGGCTATCTCTTTACAGAGATTTCCCTTCACTTCCTGTACCATGTACTCAATAGAAAGTAAGAGGATAAGTTTCCAATGTGAGAAAAATCTCCTCCTAAACAGTTGTCATGGGAACAAATTAGAAGGTTTCTTATATGGTAGTAACTCAAAACTTTGGGTTTCGATCAGGACAGGTTGGGATAGAATCTCACTAATGGTGACACAGACAACAATAAAATCCTGACAGTAGTTCATTACCACTCTATCAATCTAAAAAAAATGTTTGCCTCCAGTTATAGTTTAATTTATCCTAAATAAAAAGCTTCAAAAAGGGTCATTCTATCTAAAAATAAAACTATAATATGAGATATAATAGAATTATTTAAGTACAACTAGCTTTATAGTCCAGAACTTCTGGTAATCCAGCATTCTGAATACAAGCCTGTCAGATTTCTTTTCAGATAGATCTGGTATAATTTTACATATATGAGAAAGCCTTAAGATGCCAGTTCTCAGAAAATAAAAAGGCTGGACAAAGACTTTCTCTGTTCTTCATTGTTTCTCTTGGGATAAACCTGCACCAGAACTGTCTACAGAGACTGAAATCACACGTGTTGTGTATTTACTTACTCTGCACATAAACCAAACAGAGTGAATAAAAAGTAATAATGTTATGTTGCACTTCTCAACTGAGCTCTGTGTTACATATGACGTAGCTTCAATACACATTAAGCCAGGAAGAGTGGTTTGGGAAACTGCAGCAGAGGGAGAGGTACAGGGCGTGCTACATACACCGTGTGTACACTAATAAAGTTTTTTGCCGCTCGTCGCCCAAAATACCCAACCTGTTAATTATGATAGCCCATGTTTCACTTTTACTCAGCTCCACCTATGGCCAAAGATATTTGTGGCTACACAGTTTTATGCACCACGTATAAAATAAGTGTATATAATTACCATGTAATGAAATATTAATGTAGAATTGAACTCTCTGGCTTTTTTTCAATAATTAATTCATATCACACAAATATATATTGCCCAGCAAAGTATTTCTTTACATTTTTGTCCAAGCACTTACAGTCATCATGTTTCAAAACAGCTTCAATTCCCGCAGTTCCCCTGAAGTTCTTGTCCAGTACAAGATCACAAGAGAGAACACAGTCTCCAGCAGCCATCCATCTACAAGCTTGGAAAAAGGAAGATAGAGGAATGGGGGAAGAGGAAGAAGGAGCAGGGAGCAGGGGAGTGACTTACCTTGCTGTGCCTGTGTGTGTGTAGAGACATAACCAAGGTACTAGCACACACAAGGTTGGCTCCATAAGACCTTGCAAGGGAAAGGAGCCACCCTAAAACAGGATATCAGGGCCAGTGCTCAGGGGACGAGCTGATTCTGCAGGAAACTGCAACTTCAAAACAACAAAGAGCAGCATCCATTGTAAGTTTTTTAACCACTTGAAGACCGAGGTGTAAAACCTCCTTCTTTTCCAGGCCATTTTCAGTATTCTCTGCTAAAATACTTTGACTGACATTTATTCAGTCATGCAATGCTGTACCGAAATACATTTTTTAGGGACAAATAGAGCTTTCTTCTGGTGATACTTAACCCACTGGGATTTTTATTTTTTACAATTTTAAGGGAAAATTACCAATACTTTCGAAAAAAACAGTTTTCCCTACATTATGTTATGAAACATTTATTACTAACCAATTTTTTGGTAAAATATAAAAGACGGGGTCACGTCGGGTAAATAGATACCAAACATGTCAAGCCTAAAAATTGCACGTACCCCTGAAACAGCAAAAAACAACACTACTCAAAATTGCCCATAGGTGACGATTTAAAAGCTTTCACCACTCATTTTAATGTTACCAGTGATTGATGGCCCTAGAATTATTGCCCGCACTCTGACGTTCACGGTGATATGTAACATGCGTGGCACAATCGTCCTTTTTGCGCACCCGATGCGTATTTGCGTTTGTATGTACGTGGGGTGGGGGACTTAATCATTTTTTATATATGACTTTCATGTTTTTTTTTACTTTTTTTTACACTTAATGTTATTGCCATCACATAGAGGACTGACAACCCCATTTGTGATAACACAGGCACACTGATAGGCGTAAGTAATGTAATACACACCACTTCTGCATTCAGAGATGAAAAAGGAAATTGTCAGGTAGGAGAGTGCTGATCTCCCTCCAATGTTAGTGCAGAGAGCCACTGAGACGGTCCCTGGCCCGCAGAGGGAACAGCTGAGACCAGGATAGCTGGTAACGGAGGTGAAGGGGGTGCTGAAGGAGGGCCGCACCCTGCTGGACACATACAAGCGATCGGACGGCTATAGAGCCGCCCAAACCCTTGTATGTAATAGCCCTTAACGGGTGTTTACACTTGTCAGTGTGCTCTGCTTGTGCGCTAAGGGGCGCACGGGAGCAGAAAAAAAATGCTGTTTATTTACGATGCTGCACTGTGGGGAGCTTGCCGTCTGTCCATTTATTTACAACGTGCAGACAGCAAGCGGTTAATTAGCATTTGAAATAGCTTAAAACCCTTTGACTCTAATATCACTTTAAATTAGTTATGTTTAATCTTTGCAGGCTCACAGATGAAAGTAATATAACAAATGTAAGGTAGCCTCGGGTCAAGTCTTTGTGATTTTCTGTTGTAGATGAACCACTTTGCTAATCAAGCTATACTGTCTGTTGTGATATATCGTTAGTTATAAGTAAATAGAAAAATCAGCATTTTGCTGATTTTTGATTTGCTTGACTATAAGGGCATGCAGATTTGCAATCTGTGGAGACAATTCTTAAAGCACCATTGCCTAGATTCCTGGACTAAGTGATTTTCGGCAGATCAGGCAAATCTAAATGCAAGCATTCAGATAGTTCTAAAATTTGAAAATTGTTAATTCACTTGATTCAGTAATCACTGTGCACCATTAAGTATGACTGTCATACACCACTCAAGCAATCTGTGATTTAAATGGTCAGATAGGTTCTGCACAATGATAAAGCAGAGATGAAGAGAGATAAGCCAACACCATGCAGCCCTAGCGCACAGTCAGCTACAGGGAATCACTCTACATGTAATAAATATTGAAAGTGCGCATGGAGTGAAAACATTCTTGAGGGTCTTAATGTTTGTTTCTGAACAATTACTTCTGAACAATCTCTTCCTGTATGGCCACCTTATAAAGCTACTGTTATTTACTTGACAACAGTAACACAAACGTGCAGAAACACTTGAATGCAAATACGGAACAAAAGAACAACCCTGTACAATAATTTAGAGATAGCCTTTTTTTTATTATTACCATGCTGTTCTAAAGGAAAAAGACTTGCACATTCAAATGAATTTGATATTCAATCAATGAAGATTAACTTGCCTAAGGTAAGATGGTTTTTACATTCATAAGGAAGTCAAATATGATTATGCATATGAGGAAATTCTACAGAGATGAGTAGAGCATAATATATGATAATTATTTGAAAGGATATACTTACTCACTGATTTGCATATCTAGAGGACCAGACAGAGATTGTAGAATGCAAAAAGGTAAAGAGATTTAGAGTTGAATGGGCCAGGAAAAAAACCCTCTAGAATCATAGTGATAAGGTAAACTGTGTATTATAAACATAAGAAAACATCCTGAATAATCATGAATATTACTATGATATTTATTGAGTGAATCAAATATGTGTATGTTACAATATGTGAATCCAAAGTGATTTACATAATTCAAATGAGAGAAGAAAGGTCATGAAGGTTGTTTGATACTAAACACCTAAGGCTTGATTCCATTTGCTGTAAAGTGCTTTGAGAATGACTGTTAATGGGATTTAGGGAAATGTCTGGTTCAACCTGTTGGATCTATCATTTCTATTCTCGTATCAACACAAACAAGTAGTTGAGATTCTCTGTGGCACATAGGTATAGGAAACCTCATGTTTATTAAATGATAATGTTTCAGTGGGGAGACACAACTGCTGAAAGACTTAGGTGTGTTTTAAAATATTTTCAGAGGGTTGTAAAATCTGCAGTTTAATAATTACTACAAAATAATTTTGTACAAATCTAATCTCTCTCTCTCTGGGGTCTTAATATCAATATTTCACAGTAGGACACACCTCATCCACTGTGCATCATCCCCTTAGAGTTATATTAAACATATAAACTTTATTCAATTATTTAAAACCTTCTATTTTTGGTTTTAGTGACACCCTACACATCTCAGAGGGAAGTACATTATTTCACATCTGAGTTTGTTTACTTTGCTTCCTAGAGATTCTTTCCACTTCTTCCTCTAACTCATATTGCTTCCTCCCTCTAACTAATACATTCCCTATTCACCAGTGCCCTATATCTTTGCTCATATTAGGGATCCATCAGGGGTCTGTGCATTATTTGCTTAAGTGCTCCTTGTGCCAAAATGTCTTCCACACTTACATTTGGGGTCAGCTGGAAATGCCTTAAAGGATAGGTGTACTTTAAAACAAAGTGTACTTATTCTTGAGGCCCCTTCAAGGTGACATCACTGCTCCCTTCCTATGCACAGGGCAGCACTCAGAGGGGAGGTTTACACCAAGCTGCCTCTTGTCATTTACATCTCTGTATCAGGGGCAAAAGATTAAGGGGGTTTTTCACAAAGCTGCCGAATGCAGCCGAGTGCATAACCCAGCTGAAGAGAAGTGAGCCGAAGCTCTGGCAGCTCACTCGCTGCCGTTCACCCTTATTCTCATAGGGGACGAACGGCAGTAAGTGAATAGCCAAATGCCACCGAGTGCAACTCGGCTCGGCTATTCTGTTCGCTACCTCCGAGGTACTGAGCAGAATAGAAAATAAGTGAAATATTTTTTTTTTAAAGAAAACAAAAGTTGAAAAATTGTTTTAAAATGTAGGAAAAATTTAAAAGATTAAAATAGATTAAAGAAAAGAAAACAAAAGAGAAAATAAAAAATATTTTTTTTAAAATGCCAGAAAAGATGCTGGCAAAAGAAAAACAATTCGGCAGAGCTAGCAGTGACAGCTAGCTCCACCCAACTGTTTCCTATTGGCCAGCACCTGCCAGAGTCTTCTAGCAGGTCCTGGCCAATGAATAACAACTGGGCGGAGCCGGCTGTGCGTCACGTGGGTAATATGTTTGAATTTTCGTTTTGAACGAATTTTCATTGCAGCAAATTACATTAGACAAAAGGAAAAAAAAAGACTGCAGAAAAAAAAGCCTGAGGTTCCCCCCAATTGATATCAGACCTCTTAGGTCTGGTAGAAATGTTAGGCGGGACCCCCCAAAAGTCATACCAGGCCCTTTAGGTCTGGTAGGAGTTTTATGGGGGAACCCCACCTCCCAAAAAATTGGGGGAGAAAAATTCCTACCAGACCCTTGATCCAAGCACAAGGCTGGCAGGGCAGGAAAGGGGAGGACGATGGAGTGTCCCCTAGACACGTGCACTGCCAAAAATTTGTTTAGTTTCGTTTCATTTTGATTCGGATTTGTGTTATTTCGTTTTTCGGGATTCGGGTGTGAAAGTCAAATTGGATTCGGACGAAATTCGTTAGCGGTAGTTCGTTCGAACATTCGTTTCGTTTTCGTTTCTTATTCGTTTCGTTAATTCGTTCGTTCGTTTGCAGCAAAGTGACATTTGAGGGTGAAAAATGTTTTTCTCCTTCTCTAATGTCACTTTGCTCCAACTAACGAAACGAAAACGAAACGAACGTTCGAACGAACTACCACTAACGTATTTCGGAAACGGATATTCGGATTCGTTTGCATTCGTTATATCTGTAATTCGGAATTCGGATACATCCAAATGTCCGAAGTTCCGAAAATTTGTCCGAATTTCGATTCGGAACTAAACAAATCGCACATGTCTAGCGTCCCCCTCCCTGCACCCTACCAGGCCACGTACCCTCAAAAATGGGAAGGTGTCCCTATGCCGATGGGGAAAAGGGCCTCTTCCCCACAATCCTGACCGGGTGGTTGGGGGGGGTTTGCGGGCAAGGCGGTTTATTTGCATCAGGGTACCCCTTTAAGAGGGCACACAGATGCCACCGCCCCTCTTTTTTGAATGAGTAAGGGGTAAGAAAGCACACATTTTAAAAAAGTAATTTAATTTAAAAAAAATAGGTAAGTTTTGGCCTGGTATGGTGCAGGGAGGGCGAGGGCACGTTTTTTCTCCCCATTTTTGGGTGGTGGGGTCCACTCTTTTGAGGGGAACCCCACGCACTTTTTTTTATTTTTAACTTGGGAGGAGTCCCTCTTAACATTCCTACCAGACTTAAATGGTCTTTTTTTTAAGTCATTTTTTGTCTTTTGTTTAATGTCACTTTGCACTTTGTCATGAAAATGCAACCAAAACGAAAATTCGTACATACTACCACTAACGAAAATTCTGATTTCATTTTTCAAAGTTGACGCTTTGCACAATAAAACTTCATTCGGGATGCAAAATTTTCGTCATTGGAAAATACGTACTTCTTTGCATTCGTTATTTCTGCCATTCGGAAATACAGATGCATCCGAATGTAGGAATTTCCAAAAACTCGTCAGAAAAAAGGAATCTTTCCGAAATTAATCGCACGTGTCTACTTTTTTCTTTAGGGTAGAGGAGTAAGCTGGTATCATATTAATCATAATCATACTCTGGAATCTCCATGGACACTGGTGCTGATTAGGGATTACAATAGGCACTATATTAATTTGTCATAACACGTTGGAAGAGGTCCACAATAACACCCAGGCACAACAACAGAAGAAAAATAAGTAAAATCCATATGAAATGGGTAGATAAATCTCAGAACATCAGTGAGATCCAGAGCCTCCAAGAATTTTCAAACTGCCAAATTTTGAGAGGACATGGAGATTGGAAGTTTAACATGGTGTCACCTGTCTTCTGCAGCATTTGCACACTACATTAAAGTCTTCTTCAACAATGACCTGAGGGGCTAGGTGGCTGTGCATGTCCATAGAGGTCATATGCAGAATGAATTTAGAGCTACTGGAATAGGGTCCATAAATATTGGATATTGTGATCCATGTGGTATTAAATTGGATTGTAACCTAGGCTCAATGCCCGTTGTTTTGTTGTTACAAACTGTTCTTTTAATCAGTTTCTCTTACATTTTAATTGTATTTTTCAACCTAAGTTTTCTCTATTGAACTCAATCATTTCTACACAAATACTAGACATGTGCACTGCCAAAAAATGTGTTTACTTTCGTTTCGTTTTAAATTCGGATTTGTGTTATTTCGTTTTTCGGGATTCGGGTGTGAAAGTCAATTCGGATTCGGGATTCGGACGAAATTCTGTAGCGGTAGTTCGTTCGAACGTTCGTTTCGTTTCTTATTCGTTTCGTTCATTCGTTCGTTCGTAGCAAAGTGACATTTGAGGGGGGAAAATGTTTTTCTCCTTCTCTAATGTCACTTTGCTCCAACGAACGAAACAAATAAGAAAAGAAAACGAAACGAACGTTCGAACGAACTACCGCTACTGAATTTTGGAAACGGAAATTCGGATTCGTTTGCATTCGTTATATCTGTAATTTGGAATTCGGATACATCCGAATGTCTGAATTTCCGAAAATTTGTCCGAATTTCGATTTGGAACGAAACGAATCGCACATGTCTAACAAATACAGTATACTGCACAATTACAGCAAACATATATAAAACATCTAAGTACTACGGCCAGATCCTTCGGCAGCTTTGTGAATAGACCCCTTAGTTTCAATAAGTAAAGAATGGAACAGACAGTCTCTTGTGTGCTTTTGTTACATATATACATTCAAAAACACATTGCCAAAAAGTCTGAATATATTGTCGAAGATGTCTAAAAGTTTTTTTATTTTATCAACACTCTCAGCTAATGCTACTTCCTGGGGAAGAGAGCTCCACATTTTCACTGCTCTAAGAATCACACAAAGAAAGAGCGCCACTACTGTAGAAGGAGAATTGACACACGTTTCTGCTGTCAGCATATAGCATGAGAGCTTGCCTGATGTTCGTATGGCATGGGGAGTGTCACTGGAGGACATTTGCTGGAACCGATGGTCATTGTCAACACAGACTCAGCTGGACAGGCTGAGCCGTGGCCGTAGGGACAGGAAGCAGTGTCTGTGCCGGCCCGCTCCGGAAACTCAGAGGTCTGTAAGAGCAGTGTGTACGCAGAGTTGAGGACAAACTGTCATGGTCATACAGTGAGGACTGAACGAAGGGATGTCTCTTGCTAGCAGTGGCTACGCATTTCAAGGCGCTGCCTCTTTCTCAAGCCTAAACAGTTAGTGCGGTGGGAATGGTGGGAAACATTTCAGACATTTAAACCAGCTGGGGGAGTCATCCGCTGTCAGGTGGACATGATAGGTGGGGAGATCGGTCAGGGGCGTAAACAGTGTGTGCATAGACACTCCCAAGGGAGGGCTGTGCCCGAGGGACTGAGCGTGGACACAAAGGCGCCGACCCGTGGAAGGAAGGGAGGGGCACCCAGATAGGCACTAAATGGGGAAAACGGAAATGCCATATTGAGGTGCCATGTGAGTCCTAAAACTGATTGCTACACCAGTGTGCATGTGGTTAATAAAGTGTCCCTGAAATATGAAACGTCTGTGTGTCTCTCAAATCGGTAAGGAATGTAGGAAAAAATGTCTTTGAGTTGCACACCATGATAGGGGATGGTGGGAACTTCCCCATAGTGTACTTAGACACAGAACTAAAAAATGGAATAGAAGGGCACCGGTGACTGGGGCAAAGAACCTGTTAAAACTAGTTTATTAAAAATTATGGACAAGAACGTTGTTGTAGAATAAAAACATAAAATTGATAATGGTGAAAGAAAAGATCAAATTCTGTAGGGGCAAACTTAGAAATGTCATGAATTAAGAAAGGGGGAAGGTTAAAATCAGTTTAATAACAATAGTATAAAAACAATTGCAAAAACATTTGTAATAAATATATTGTTGTTTGGAAATGGAAAAATGCTATAGCTACATGGAGTACAACTAAAACTAAAACCAGAAAAGACTGGTAAGCCTGGACTATAAAATGGTGTGGATTTCAATCTCCTAATTAAGGCCTGTGGGTGCCAGAGTGTTTAATTTAAAAATCCAAAAGGTCTCTCTATTGCATAAACGGTGAAACCGTTCTGAGGCGGATAGCTGTGTGGAGATGTGTTCGATCGCAAATACCTGGAGATCTTGGGTCCTTTTGTGGGGCTTGAGGGTGAAATGTCGGGGGACACTGTGTTCAAAGTCACACTTCTCAATCAGACGTCTATGTTCCCCAAACCTAGTACATAGGGGGCGTATCGTGCGACCAACATATAATAGTCCACAAGGACAAGTAAGCCCATAAACAACATGATCATAACAGTAAAGAACCCCTATCTCAGTTTAAGATTAAACCTAATTTCATCAAATCTTAAATGTTGGTTACACGTCTTCTGCATTTACTTTAGAGTAAAATGGTTATTACAGTTTATATACTCACCTTTCATATATTTATACATTATGATTATGTCCCCCTTAAGCACCTCCTGTCTAGGTGAATAAATGTATCATTTACATCAGTGGTCACTAAATGGCAGACCACGGTCACCTTCCTGAGCTGGAGTATGGCTGGCTAACAGAGGATACACTGGCCTCCGAGGCCGGTGCATCCACTTCCAGCCATAACTCAGTTCTGGCAACCCCCAGCGTGGTTTTCAGGTCCACTGTGGGGTCCGGGACAACAGCAGTGTCAGGATGGAGAGCGGGAGCAGACCATGGAACATCTGCTCCCAGCGCTTCATGCTTCAGCTGTCGAAACTGGCTGAAGTGCTGGATAAAAAGAAGGTGAAGCACATTCCTGTGCTTCATCGTCTGTACTGAAGGTACAGGGGAGACATCAGAAGGCTAATAGACCCCTGATGTCTCCATAAAGTGAAAATGTCACCTCCAAATGCTGTCACATATGTGCTTGTTAGACCTTTAACAAGCAGTGATAGCATAGCAAGTTAAGTGAAGAAAAAATATATTTTAAAAAAGGTAATAAAAAAGTAAAAAATAATTGAAATAAATAATTATAAAAAAGTAAAAAATTATAAAATAAAAAATATTAAATAATAATTTAAAAAAGGTGATAAATAAAATATTAAAATTCTGCTCTTGCCGTTTGATTCAAATGAACACGTGCACATAAGGCATGCACACGTAAACGAGTAGGGGGTGAGTTAAAACAAAACAAAAAATAGTGCAAAATGAAAATTTTACTTACTGGACCTCCTTATATTTGTTGCATGAATATTTTGCATGTTACATGAACATTTTTTAGCACCCAATTACTCTGCCTTGTAACTGTCCACGTCCCTATTTTATATAGGTCTGCCTGTAACAATGATATATCTTGTGCCAAATTATTTTCCATTAATAATTTGGTATCATCATCAAACGCTGAAATTGAACTCTTAGGGGCTTATTCTCTAAAGAGCCAAAGGATCCATGTTGCACTTAAATAGTTTATTGCTCGGCTTCAGGAGCCCAGCAATGATAGCTCGGTTCGCCGCTCTGCTCCCCAGCTTCCCGCCGGCATGTCAGTACCGAGCCCGCAGGAGGGGCAGTGGAGCCCGGGAAACATGGCGGGGGGTGTCGGGTGTGGGGGGTGGGCACTTTACCGGCCCCTGGAAGCAATCTGGCGGCAGCTGAGCAACCAGAATCACTTCCATTGTAAAGCCAGCAGCCAGCGCTACAAATGCTTTAGCGACTGGGAGTCTGTTTAAATGGGCCCGGTGCCACCGATGTAAGCCTTTCTTCGGTGGCAGCTAAAGGGTTAAAGCAAGTAAAAAGCACTTAAAAACATAAGCTGAAATTTTTTCTTTTTTTTTAGTTATGCTATGTGAATGGGAACGTGTAACAAATACAAAGTAGGTGTTATCCCAAATTGGCTGCAAAAGTGGGAATAAACTTTAACACAATTTTAATTATCCCTGCAGCACATGAAGAGTTATTTATTACTGTTTCCAATGGCCCATGTCTATGTGCTTTCATGTGCTGCATTTACAAAAATAAAAGATGTTTTAAGCTCGGTTTCTAGCAAGTGCATCTTCCATAGGGATGAATGATACTGTGCATAAAAGTTATGTAATATCAGCTATGCTTATATAGTACATGCATTTAAAAGCATGGATCTGTGCACAAAAAGGCATGATATACACTTTCAATGAGAAACACCTACAAAGACATATTAGAATTGTCTCAAACATGCAAAACAATGCATAGGAAATTGCACTTATTACATATATTAAAATACAACTACAAAAGTGCAATATATATTTTATGTTACTACTAACTTTAGAGACAAGGGAAGAGTTGCTTGAACGTATTACAGCACTGAATATATGTTTCATATTTTTTCTGCTTCTTCTGCACCTTACAAAAGCCTTTGTAAAATATATAGATTCTGCATTATAATGTCTTTTGTTTGTGCATATATTGGCCTTGTGCCATTAGTTATAATAGTATAATTACCACACACACATAAACACACAGACACACCCATACACAATGATTTGAGAACAGCACCATTTTGCTATGTATCAGTTTAGTCAGCACTGCCATCTATTGTGCACATTTGTTTCTGAATATCCCCATATTTCTGCAATGATGCCTTTTAATAGTTTTCTATATTTGTTCTTTTTGTACATTTCTATATAGAGAAATGCCCTGAGTTCTAATAAAATGGAAAGTAGTGAGGAAAGATGTTTAAATTTGCCCTCTTTCACAGTTACAGCATTAGCTTTTAAAACAGTGCTGTAAATTCATCAACTCCACACGATTTTGTCAAATCTGACAGCTAACTTCAATGTTACGACAAATCTGGCCCCAGAGGATATTAAGGAAAGACACATGAGCCTATAATTTTCTTCTTCCACATGTAAGATGCTATAATGATCAAAAGAAAATTACTTTCTAACTACCACATCTCTTTGTGCTGTTTTCTTCATGCCTTCTGCACTAATTGAATCCCCCTAGAGTCACTGTATCAATTCTAACTTATGTATTAGGATTTAATCAGGCATGTTGAAAGACCAGCTTGGAGAGGTGAGGGGTCTTTTGTGAGGTGTCCATCTGCCTCAGATATTAGAGCCAGCTGGATGCAGTGTGGATGGATAGCCCATGAAAGAACTGTCAGGAGGTTGTCTATGAGATAAATTTTGGGAGGCAGAAGTGGTTTAGCTGATCTATGAAGCCACAAATATGCAAGAGAAAAAAATGAAGAACCTTCAAAGTGGAGGTATATTGCATACTAATAGACTAAAATGTAACTTTTAAAAACCAGGTCACTAAAGATCGCTCCATGGGTTCATAATTGATTATTTTTATTATTATTATTGTTGTTGATGTTGTTGTTATTATTATTATTATTATTCATAATAATATTGTTGTTATTATTATTAATAATATTGTTGTTATTATTATTAATTAGCAGTAGTATAATTATTAGCATGATCATTTATAAAACATTATTACAGATTTATTTTTTCATTACACATGTTTGATTTAAACATGTTACTACAAAATGCTATATACCTGCCTGCATTAAGTATGTGCAATAAATAATAAAGATACCTTGCAAACTTGCCTTCCCTTCTTCCCTCCCCCACTCATCAGTATGGTAAATACCTGATTCTAGGCCCAGTGATGTCATCATCTACGCAATGCACACACATCATGGTCAGTGGGAGGAGCCAGGAAGGTGCTGTGATATTTTTGGAAAACTATGGGGTCTATTCACGAAGCAGCCGAAGGATCTAGCCGTAGCTTCGGCTGATCCTTTGGCTAGATTCGGCACCAGGACCCCTTCGGTTAAGTAGAACCGAAGGGCTGCTGTACAGGCTATTCACTATAGCCCGTAGAGCTCCCGAACGTGGCCGAGCGGCTCAGTCGAAGGTGTATGCATCGGCTCGGCTGAGCTGCGCTGAAAGCCGAAGCTGGCCGAGCGGCTTCTGACAGCTGGGCGGAGCCAGCCGTGATATTACGGCTGGCCCCGGCCACTTGCAGAGAGATCAGCGTCCCTGGTTACCGGCTAACCAGGGACACTCATCTCCAGACAGCCTAACTCTCCCGGCGCTCCGGGAGTCTCCCGCTCCCGGCCGCCAAGGAGAGAAACACTGCTTTTTCTTTTTTTCTAGCATTGCACCTGCCCTCTGCTGAAGTTCTCCATCAGGTCCCCACTACTGATTGACAGCAGCAGAGGGTGGGTACAATAGCTAGTTTGCTATTGGCTACTGCAAATTGAAATAGCCAATAGGAATCTAGCAATGCATTCCTATGGCCAAATTTTTTTTTTCTATTCTGACACGGCTCCATGTCAGAATAAAAAAAATATATATAAAGCAGTTTTTCTCTCCTTGGCAGCCGGGAGCGGGAGACTCCCGGAGCGCCCGGCCAATAGAAAACTGTTGGGCGGAGCTAGCTCCACACAATCCTTTTCTATTTTTATTTTTCTACTTTTTTAACAATTTTTCTGTTCTGCTCGGTCCCACAGAGAGACCGAGGAGAACAGCCGAGCCGAATGCCGCTCAGCGGCATTTGGCTATTCACTCACTGCTGTTCGGCATCTATAAGAATAGACCGAACAGCAGCGAGTAGCCAGATGTTGGATCGGCTGAGTCGAACTCCTTCTGCGCTTCGGATCGGCCAAACATGCTGAGCATGTTCGGCCGACCCAAAGCCACGCGAAGCCACCCGAAGATACAGCTGATTTCAGCCGATCTACGGCTGAAATCAGCCATACCAGCCTGAAGTGAATAGCCGAACAGCGTTCGTCTCACTTCGCTTTAGGTCGGTCATTCACTCGACTGCCTACGGCAGCTTAGTGAATAGACCCCTATGTACAGCATGTCTGTGAAGGTTCATTCATTCATCCAGGTCATGGTATATCTGTAAAAAATAAATCAAGGCAACTGGACTTGCTGTATTTTTCTTGAATAATTTTTCTTCAGGAATAAATATGGTGAATGTCACTCCAATCCACATAATCTGTTAGTGGCAACCAGGTGTTGATGGCATTTGCATAATCGGAGTCTAGGAGGTGTTATTAACCTGCCCAGAGAGAGGTGTTAAAACAGAATCCTACTGATTCCTCCCACTGGCCATAACCTGCCTGCATTGCATAGAGAAGCACAGTACTCCCCTCAAGAGCCCTCAGGCCTGATGCAAACAGTAGGCTGGCTCTAGGGAGCAGTTATGAGAATATTAAAATGCCTTCATGGGCAGGTGTCAGTCTGGAGGAGTGGGTGTTCTTGGGCATACTGCATTTGCATGCAGAGCACCCTAGGTGAGGCCCACATGTGATGCTGAGCCTTCATGATTGAAAGAACTGAAAGGGGGAGATGGAGGCAGGAGCACTTTAACAACACTTGGGAAAAGGAGGCATGCAAGCAAGTCATGGTCAGAGAGTGTGATTGCTTGATGAGAGGCCACTGGGCCAGCATCTTGTAAGCATCTATGGCAACAGTGAGCAAAACTATAATTGGAGAGAGGTACTATAGGTGTCCCAGTGCAGAGGCACTGTCCCTGTCAGTACAATGGCAGACATTATGCTATAAAACTAGGTGTGGGGTACTTCCAAAAATGAGACCAAAGGCATATCTAAATGAGAATCAGATATAGCAGCTGAATCTTTTAGTTGGGTGGGTGAATGCCTCTGTACTACTCCATCCCATTGCCTAGGCAAAAAAGCACAGGACTAGCGGATGCTCTAAGTGTCCCTGGTGTTGGACAGTTGGCCCAGCTAAGGATGGTGGAGTTGCAAGAAACTGATCTATATGTCGCATTGCAGGTGCAATAAAGAAACAGAACAAATACCAACAATTTGGTTGTAACTAAGCCATAGAGTAAAGCCCAATGAACATCCCCACTCCCCCCACCCCCTAAAAAAAAACCACACCTTCTGCTAGGGGTTGTAAAGTTCCGGGGTTCTAACTTGGGCTGTGGAGGTAGACAAGCATTCACGAGGGGTAGACAAAACTACTCCTGAACCCACAGGGTTACAAAGAGCCTGAGCATGGGTGACATGCTTAGTCCACGAGTTTACCATAAGAGGTTAAATCCGCAGGAGCAGATATAGATATAGGACAGAATATGTCCAAGAAGGCAAGAGATGAGCAAAACAAAATGTCTACCATTACACACATTTACCATAAGTGATATCCAGGGTAAGAATTGCAGTGATAACGGATCTGTGAGAAGGGATCTCATGGTAAGTAGTAGTACATAGAAAGCAGGTTATAACCACACGAGTGTCATTGGGACACTGTCCTGGTGATCCAGTGTCAGTATTCTCAGCCCATGTTCCACCTAAGTAGCATTTCCACGAAAGTGGGTAGTTCCACCAGTAAATTCAAAATACTATATGTGTTCTGCCATGTTTTGTGCCAAAATATAGACAAGGGAGCCCCAGTGATATCATCAGCCTGTGTCTTGAAGGGCATTTGTAAGTAGGTGAAGGCTCTCTACCTAACAAGTGCCCTCTGAGAAAGATCAGGATAAAGGGTGACCTGCACCCCATCAAAATCTAAAGTCCCTTTTTCTCTTGTCCTGGTCATGATCTCCTTCTTCTGTTTGAAAAATTGGACCCTACAGAGGACATCCTGAGCACTAAAAATTATATAATGATATAAAATATACTCTTTCAGCACTTGCTGGATTAAGCAGTGGAAGGGGTGGAAGGTCTTAGAATTTACAGTAATCTCCTGATATCTGATATGCTAAAAAAAGAAGACTGGTGATCTATTGAAGGCATAGTAGTTAGCTGAAAAATTAAAGCTAAAGTACTTGACTTCCTCCTCCCTTCCCTTTTCCAGACTCCTAAGTATTTATTTTATATTATTTATATACTGTATATATCTTTGGTCTGGTTGCATGAGATTGATTGATTGAGACTGACATGGCAATGCTTTCTGCAGCATTCTTCTGTGGGCCAGGGCTGATGTGATAAGGTACAGACAATTATGGACACCGGCACTCCAATAGTAGAATAGCGTCTATTTAATGACATCCATGCAAAAACATACTCATTGCAACGTTTCGGGGTCACGCAGGATCACCTTCATCAGGCAGATGGGGATCCTGCGTGACCCCGAAATGTTGCAATGAGAATGTTTTTGCATGGACGTCATTAAATAGACGTTATTCTACTATTGGAGTGCCGGTGTCCATAATTGTCTGTACTATTTTGATGGTGGCCACCCGTCGGCTACTGATGCACCCATTTCTTTACTTTGGATCAGCAGTCAGGAGTGCAATGGGTACATGGACTGTAACTGATGTGATAAGGTGACGCCTAGGGGCGGATCCCTGACTTGGGCTCACTGCACGTGGGTTGAATGATTCTGACTGTCAGCTAATAGTGTTGTTGGATAGTTAGTAAGTATACAGGTGAAACTCGAATAATTAGAATATCGTGCAAAACTCCAATCCACAATCTCAAAAAAGTAGAATATTACATGCATTCAATAAAACAAGGATTGTACATAGAACAATATCGGACCTCTGAAAAGTAGAAGCATGCATATGTACTCAGTACTTGGTTTGGGCCCCTTTTGCAGCAATTACTGCAATTACTTTTGCACGATATTCTAATTATTCGAGTTTCACCTGTATTATTCACCAGATAATAGATCCTTTCTTACAACTGGATGTATATTTTTGACCTTATCTATAAGCCATTGCTGGTTGAATCTGTGGAAGAGTCATAATATGGTCAATCTAAGTAGTGCATATAATACCTATTCATTGACCTGCAGATAAATGCTCACAAGATATAATCAAAAAAAATCAAAAAGTATATAAAGTACCACATATCTGATGTTGAATTGAAAGGATCTAATATAGGATCTAATATAGATCACATGTGCCGACCTCACGACCTATACTTGGTATAGGCAGAAAATCTGCAGTTTTGAGTATTCTGTGATAGTATAAAATACAACTCATCACAGTGCTGTTCAGTGTCAGTCACAATGTCAATAGAGTGCACATTATTTACCCAAAAGACTGGCAGTATAATGAATCGGGAACTCTTCTGATGTGATCATCTCTAATGATAGCACATAGCAGTGGAGGTGACAGCACTTTGATTGGTACACATAGCCCTACTGTTGAGTGGTTTCTGGAGGGAGAATGCTGATTGTGATCTTTTCTGTTCTCATATACTGTATGTCCATGTTCTATTTATAAGGGAGTGCAAAATTATTTGCTAACATTCTGATAATAAAAAAAATATACTCTGCATGCTCTCTTTTGCCTTTCCTACATTTGCTGTTACTACTAGAGGTATATAGCAATCTGGAATGGACCTTACTGTTTGGAGGATCAGTTTAAAAGACCTTTATAAAGTTTAGACAAGTCCATATTATTCATATTTTCTAAATCCAAAATGTTAACAATGAAGTTTGGAAGAGTTATCATTCTATTATTACACCACAGACTGTTTCTAGCTTAAAGTATGTTTTATGTACTTTACCACCTCCCTTGCAAGGTGCCCCCCAACAATTTAGAAATGCATATTGCCTGGACTGGTTCAGGAAAGGAAAGCATAACACTTGCAGCCCTCCCTTTCTTGGCCACACAGGCATCATGGATAAGGGCCTGGTTGGAATTTTAGGGGAACCCCTTGCCAGTTTTTCCCTTTTTTTAGTCCCTTTTAAAGGGCTACATCTTAGCCCTCATTTACACCTAGCAATTTGCAGCACTTTTTCTGCTAGAAAAAAACACTAAAAAAATGCCCCCCAAAAAAACCTATTCATTTCTATGGCCAATCTAAATATGTGAATCTGAGTGTTTTGTAGTTTGTAGCATAACTCCAGTTGCTTGAGGAAAGTACATGAACTTCTTTTTGGCAGATTCTGTGCTTCTTGGTTCTATAGACTTCAATGGAAACGCTCAAAAACGTGTGTTTGCTGCATTTCCGCACATTTTTATACGTTTTGGCTCATTCACGTCAATATGTCATGATCTGCTTGCAAAAATGTGTGACTATATTTACACACATTTTTAAAATTGTGCAAAAGCATGCGAGAATATGCTATGCTGTTGCTCAGGTGTGAATGAAGGTGTACTGTTTCATAATAGCACATGCAGCTTTTACAGTGCCTAAACATGTGCGTTAAAGGATCTATGTATTCATTGTTGCCCTCTTTCTAGGCTCCGTTCACACCTAGGCGTCAGCGTTTTTGCTCAAACTAGCTCACGTTTTGTTTAGCGTCTTCTATAGCATGTTCAGATTGTTTTTGTGCGTTTTGCACATGTTTGTTTTACAGTTTGAAATGTGTTGCGATGAATGAATAAATGTGCACAATCCACGCACAGAAATGTGCAAACTGCTTGTGTTACGTATTTACATTGAAGTCTATGCGGCCAAACACTCTGTAATCTGCCAAAAAAAAAGCTCATGTACTTTTTCTAGTGTTTGGCATTTTACAGCTTGCAACAAAACTCTCAGGCGTTAACAGGGGCCATGACAATGAATAGGAGTTTTGTCGCGCTTAGCTTTGAGCGCCAAAACACCTAGGTGTGACCGGGGACTTAGCTGCATGAAAAGACTCTCTCCCCACTGAATTCATTTTTAAAAACTTTTTTTGCAAGTTGCATGTCCCCCATGGCATTGAAAAAACCTAGAACAAAATTGCAAGAATTCAGCTCCCATTGACTTAAAGAAGAACTCTGGGCAGAATAAAACTTGCTACGACTGCACTGCAAGGGTTAAGTTCTTGTTTTGGTCTAGGGTCTAAAATAACAAAAATATACTCACCAGAACCTCGGTCCCACCTGGCTGCTAGAAAGGTCTCTGCAACCTCTTCTCTCCCGAGCTCCAGCAGTCTAAGGTTCCGTTAGTCATCACATCTAATACAGTGTATTAAACGTGGGGAAACAGAGGGACATTGCATTGCCGGAGGGGAGGGACAGAGAAGCTGCAGGGACTGATCCCACCTGGCTGCTAGAAAGTCTCTGCAACCTCTTCTCTCCCGGTCTCCAGCAGTCTAAGGTTCTGTGAGTCATCACATCTAATAAAGTGTATTAAACATGAGGACACTGAGGGACATTGCATTGCCGGAGCAGAGAGAGAGAGAGGCTGCTGGGACCGGTCCCACCTGGCTGCTAGAAAGGTCTCTGCAACCTCTTCTCTCTCAGGCTCAAGCAGTCTAAGTTTCTGCGAGTCATCAAATCTAATACAGTGTGTTAAACGTGAGGACACCGAGGAACATTGCATTGCCGGAGCGGAGGGAGAGAGAGGCTGCAGGGAGCGGTCTAGCAGCCATGTGGGACCAAGGTTTGGGTGAGTATATATTTGTTATTTTAGACCCTGGACCGATATAAGAACTTAACCCTTGCAGTGCAAGGAGGTAACCCCACAGCAAAGGTTATGTTTTATTTTGCCCAGAGTTCTATTTTAAGTGGGGTTTAACTCCACTTGGTGAACCCAGCCCAACCTGAATTGGGCCAGGTTCCCTACCTATAATTTCTCATATTTATTTTGTACAACAAATTGACAACAGTATTTGTATTTTGGTCATTATTATATAATTGGATGGACACTCATTTTTCCTGCTCTTTTTTGTTTCCCGGATGTGTACCATATATTGTTATCCTTCCATGCTTTAACTCTTTTTCTCATAACCATGTTTTTCTGAATTTGAGTTCAATTTAGCACTCAAGCAGGTGAGCTAATATGCTAGAACAAGACAAATAAACATTTTTGTTAAGGTCAGTGGTAGAAACACATTTCTTTGACGGCAATAATTCTGCGACAACAACACTCCAATGCAAGGTGGCACTTCCTACAGAGCTCTGTAGGTGTATTTTAGGGTTAGAAACACAAACAATTCGGTACAGTTAAATTGCCAACAATGAGAATGTCTGTTCTATTACAAATAAAAGCAAAAACATTTTTAATGTGCCATCATTTATATTGTATACTCTTCATGAAAAAGTGAATTAAATATCAGAAAAGAATAAGAGAAATATTTATCAAGCTCAAGTGAAAAGAGGAATTTCCCTTTGATCAAATTTGCCTTCTTTGTGGTTATAATTTTAAGTGGTAAGAGTGAAGTTTAAGTCATTGAAGTAAAGTTTTTTTTGTTAAGCAAAATAATAATAATGAGGCTGTTCAAAAAAGCATAATATATACATCTATAACTTTAGTAACTGGAGTGGGGTTTAAAAAAAAAAAAAAACCAGGGCAGCATTTCCTTTTTAAGTAAACACCCTAATACTAATATAGTGAGCTACAAAGTGGTCCAAATTACCCTTCTATTAGTTCGCTTTGAGAAGGAATGAAAGATAATTGCAAATACCTTAAAACGCAGCAAGTTATTACTGAAATGTGATTTCATTAATAAATTTGTGTTGCTGCTGAAGGGCCTAATGTTTAGCAGGTAAGAGGTTCAAATGACCTCTTAGCAGTTACATTTATGGGAAAAAATTAAAAAAGTTACCACTTTCCTTACAATTATAAATTAGTACATGCAGGTACTTGCCTGCATGTTCATAATTAGGGCTGAGGTTCTGTTCGTCACTACTATGCGGCAAATACCCAGGGCATGCGGACTGCAAACTTTTGGCTGATAACTTTGCAGGCCACCAGGAATAAGAACATAATCCATAATACAGTGCATAACCTTTGTCCCTTGTCAGCTGAATTAGAGGAGTCACTAATCTGAAGGAATGGATAACTTAAAGGAGAACTATGAGGTTAAGTCTTTTCCCCATAGTTCTCCTTACGGTAATGGGAGGACACAAACTAGCGTCCTCCCGTCACCCTAGGCTCAGTATACCGCGAGCTGTAGCTCGCGGTATACTGAGACGCCGCAGTATAGCGCGAGCAGCTGTTTGCGGTATACTGAGATGCCGCAGCTGAAGCGTATCCCGAGAATTGTGCCGGGATCCACCCAGCAGCGTGACTGACAGCTGGCTCTGCCTATCTAAAGGCAGAGCCAGCTGTACCCGCCCCCTCCCCCGTCTGTTCCGCCAGTCAGCGCTGGTGGATCGGAGCGGGGAGGGGGGAATCCAGCCCCTCCCCTGTCACGGCAGAGAGCCGTGACAGGATGGAGAGGTGAGCGAACGCCGGTATGTGTTCGCTCACCTCCCGATCTACTGAGCCGACCTGTGACAGTCTCATTGTCACAGGTCGGCTAGAACTATGCGGTGAGTGAAAAGCACTCACCTCATAGTTCTCCTTTAACCCCCTCACTGTAAACGTGTGGACCCCCAGCAGCCATATTGTCAGTGTGTGTTGTTGTTAATGAGAGTTGACGCTTCTCTATAGGGAAAGATACTGTAACATACTGTTCTATACTGTGCTATTAATTTTGGCATTGGTGCATGTCTTTCCTGGCAGTGCCCGGCTTCCCATGTCCTTTACTTAACAATGGCTTGCTTATTACCCCCACCAATACCAAGAATTGAATAACAAGACTTGCCTCCCCCATCCTCCAGAGACCTCAGTGTGGTTCACCACAAAGTTTGCAAACTTTGAGCAAGATTCTGGTAACTGCTTGTGAACAAAACATGGGAAGATTTGCTCATCCCAATAATGTTGATATATACACTTTGATAAAGTTTGCATCCAAACTGGTGCACGTTGTATTAGTATCAAGCAATTATTTTGATTAATTTTTCCAAACTCAAAGGTATTGTTAAACCTACGTATTCTAGGTAAATCTATGTAACAACTAATATAATTATCATTACAATAACAAAGACAGCCACCTATTCATGAAAACAAGTATAAGAAGGAGACTTAACCTCCTGGATCCTGCTAAAAAAATTAAAACAGTGTTTTTGTACAAAACTTCTAAACATTTACCTGAACTTTTCCATAACATGAATGCACTGTGAATAAATTTAACTTGAAACATTAACTACTAGGCTACTACAAGAAAAACCCTTTTAATATATTGGCCAATGTATTGATGCTATTTAAGAGAGGTGGAACAGGTACAATGTGACAAGGAACATCAATCCACAGCGAATACATTTACGGTAACTTAAAACATTAGCAATGTTTAAACTAGGCTACTACAAGGAAATGCCTCATGGTAAGTTGGTAATTTATTTATGTCATTTTGGAAGGGTTGGTACAGGTATAATATCACAATTCTTTCAAGATGCTACTTATTGTAAGTATGGTAATAGATATAACTTTCTTTAATGATAATGATTTGTTGCATCTTTAATCAGCCAACCAAGCAGATTGTCATGCTTAACATCTTCATGGAGTGTGAGGTCATTGGTGCACCATTCTCCACTCCTTGTAAAAATCATCACCATTATTACAGTCAAGGGAAAAACAAACAACTCTGTGGTGGAATAACATATGGGAAAAAAATCAACACGAACATCCAACAGTATACATCAAGTTAGGTTCAGAAATAATTAGACACTGACACAAGTTTTGTTATTTTGGCTGTTGCCAAAATAAATAAAGTTACAGTAAAAAAAAGAATCTGGGCTTAAAGTGCAGTTTTACAGCTTTAAGGGTATACAGATCAATATTAGAGGAAGAGTTTGTGAATTACAGCTCTTTAATACGTAGCCCCCTCTTTTTTAAGGGACTAAAAGTAATTGGACAGTTGGCTCAAAAGCTGTTTCATGGACAGGTGTGGGTTAGTCCTACATTACTTAATCATCAATTAAGCAGGTTAAGGGCCTGAAGTTGACTCCAGGTGTGACATTCACATTTGGAAGCTGTTGCTGTGATCCCACAACATGCGTTCATAGGAGCTCTCAAGGCAAGTTAAACAGGCCATCCTTAGGCTGCAAAAAAAGAAATCCATCAGAGAGATAGCAGAAACATTAGAAGTGGCCAAATTAGCAGTTTGGTAGATTCTGATAAAAAAGAACACCACAAAACACAACACAAAAAGGCCTGGATGTCCACAGAAACAACAGTGGTGGATGATCGTAGGATCCTTTCCATGGTAAAGAAAAAACCCTTCACAACTTCCAGCCAAGTGAAGAACACTCTCCAGAAGGTAGCCATATCATTATCCAAGTTTACCATAAAGAGAAGACTTCAAGAGAGCAAATAGAGAGAGTTCATCACAAGGTGCAAATCATTCCTAAACCTCAAGAATAGAGAGGCCAGATTAGACTTTGATAATAAAAAAAAGTCAGCCCAGTTCTGGAACAGCATTCTTTGGACAGATGAAACTAAGATCAACCTGTACCACAATGATGGCAAGCATAAAGTATAGAGAAGGCTTGGAACAGTTCATGATCAGAAGCATACCACATCATCTGTAAAAACAGTAGAGGTAGTGTGATGGCATGGGCATGCATGGTTTTCAACGGCACTGGATCACTAATGTTTATTGATGATGTGACAGAGGCAGTCGGATGAATTCTGAAGTGTATAGACATATATTATCTGCTCAAATTCCGCCAAATCAATAGCACCCACTTATGTAAAATGCTTCAGAGACAAAATTCTAATTAATTTGTTAAAAAATCTGTTTCTAAAATGGTGTTCACATCCAGTTCCACATTGAGGTCCATAGGTTTCTGAGTGAATGACCTGTGAATAACTTCTCTGCTCATGATGAACAGTTTGGAAAGTTTAGAACAGAAGAGTTAAGGTGGCCATACACTGATCTATTTTTGTCGTTCAACCCGTGGACAGCGACTGCAGTCAAAATACCCGACAAGAGTGGGCAGCTCATTGGCTGCCGACTCCTATCGTATGAAAATATTCCGGCCTGCTCCTTGGATCAGCTGATTTAAGGATGCCGACTGTAAATGTGCCAACAGCGGCACCCACTGTGCGAATTTTGGCCAGTTCCTCAAAAACCGGCTGAAATTCACACAGTGTGTGGGCACCTTTACAAAGGAAAAGTACAGAGTGAAGGGTTAGTTCACCTTTAATTTTTTTTATTCAAAAAATCCATTAACATTACATTTTACAATGCGTATTAATGCTGCCTTCCAGTTTTAAAAATTATGCTTACTTTTTTTCATGCTCTTCTTGAGGGCTTCCCCTCTCTGTCCCAATTACATGGCAGGACAGACCAAGCACTCATGCACAGTCCACTTTCTCTCTCTGCTGTGAGAGAAGGTGGACTGCGCACGTATGGTTTGCAAGCCAAGTTCTTCTAGAGGAGTACTCATTCATGAGGAGCTGAGGTCATGCATCCAATGGTCTTTTAATCCTGCCATGTAGTTGAGATGGAGAGGGGGAGCCGAAAGGAGCAGCGATCATAAAAGTAAGCATCATTTTTAAAAATGAAAGGCAACATTTTAATATGCATTGTAAGATATGATGTTAATGGATTAAAAAAATAAAGGATATATATTTTTTAGGAACTAATACTTTAAATAATATACAGTAAAAACTAGGAAAGAACAGTATGGCCTGTGGAGACCTGACATTTGATTGCCATAACCTAGCCTCTTCACAGGAACACAAACACAGTAGCTCCCTAAAATAGTAACTTATTAAGAATTTGTACAAACCACATATACAGTATAACATTTACAATAATTACAAGAGACATTCATTTCTGTTGTTATGAAACACCTTATTAGCTAAACTTTCAACTTATAGCCCAAAATGCCTAGCTGTACAATATTAGGACACCAAGGGGTCTATTCACAAAGCTGCCGAAGGATCTGCTTCGGAGGACCGTAGCTTCGAAGGACTGTAGCTTCGGCCGATCCTTCGGTTAGCTTCGGCCCCAGGACCCCTTCGGTTCAGGAGTAAAATGGCCGGCTCTCCAGACTCCTCCATATCCATCTCCTCCTTCCTGGCCAGTTGCAGTTTGGGTAGCAGTAAGGAGTCCTCAAGTTCCTCCAGGTCTATAGAATACCTAAAAAGCTGCTGAACTCAGGCTAAAAGCCTACAGAATAATGGTGTAATGAAGTGTAAAGCTCTAAATGCCATTCAGGAAATTAGATAACGGTAGGGATCATATGGTGTCACCTCCGTGTCAAGCAATCGTGAAACAGTGTATATATAATAAATATTTGTGTAAAAACTTATAGTACGTTATAAAATGTGTCAACAGGTGTCATAAAAAGCGTGTCATACATGAACCTTATTAAATAAATAAACAAAAATCTTCAAAGAACATGTGTCATATATGTGAAAAAAATATTATTGTGAAAAAAATATTAAATAAATAAATAAACATGTGTCATATATGTGAAAAATAAAAATATCACAATATAAAACAGTCTGTGTTGTTTTCTTTCAAAAATAAGTAGAAGTATGCACTTATAATATAAAAAATGCACCCAAAGTTCTTAAAGCTCTCAGATCTTCAAAACAAAAAAGCCCAGAAGAATGAGAATAAAAATCAAAATCAAAAGAAATGTCCAATATTGTGAAGTGTCCAACAAAAAAACGATAGAAGAAAAAAAAAAGATAGAAGAAAAAAAAACAAAAAACAAAGATTGTATTACCTTCACCTCAGAGAAGCAAGCGGGTTCTGTAGCCTGAGGCTTTCACCAAACGGGAGAAGAGGACATACATCTTCGGCCTCCATTGGATAAGAATAAAGGCTTTCGACCATCAGGGATCTGGTGAGTGCATTCCCTATAGGGGACCTGCCTGCTTTTTTCTTCTATCGTTTTTTCGCAATAATTCAATAATTCACAATAATATTTTTTTCACATATATGACACATGTTCTTTGAAGATTTTTGTTTATTTATTTAATAAGGTTCATGTATGACACGCTTTTTATGACACCTGTTGACACATTTTATAACGTACTATAAGTTTTTACACAAATATTTATCATATATACACTTTTTCACGATTGCTTGACACGGAGGTGACACCATATGATCCCTACCGTTATCTAATTTCCTGAAGGGCTTTTAGCGCTGTACACTTCATTACACCATAGCTTTGTGAATAGACCCCCAAATGTCTGCACAGCAAAACCTTTGTCACAGTTTAGACGCGCCTCGCCGTGACGTGCGGAGGACCTCCCCGCCACCCCTTTTAAGGGGAGGAGAGCCGCCGCAACTCCTCCCACAAACACGGCCAAGATCCCTTGGCCTATTACTTGACATTCTAACCACACATTATGTTCCAATAATATCTTAAAGTAAAAGGCATTGTAGTAAGCGGACCTGTTATCATATTAACATCAGCATGTAAGCATTTCATAATGTCATTGAACTATTCGTCTTGTGCATCGGCTCCCTCATTTTGCTTATTTTATAAATACATTTACAATAAAAAAAACTTCACTACAATGGTCCCAGAATCTCCATTCAAGGGACAGAGTAAACTAAGGCCACAAGCCCTTTAGATGTGCTTCAATGACAAAAACATATAAGAATACAATATGCAGCATATAGTAGAAACCATTGTTTTAAAAAAAATGAACCAAACAAAGAACCACCTTCTTTTAGGTGACAAAATCAGAATTATCTGAAATGTAAGTACAGCAGTTATCATCACCCATGAAAGCAAACACACCTACTAGTGCTTAATAGTAATTCAAGAATCACTGCGCTAGGTGTGAAAACTAAATAACTAAATAATTAATTCGACCAGCCGCAACTATGTGTGTGAGTGAACTTATTATATCGCAAGTGAGTTGCGCTCGGTCTCGACAAATATAAATAAAATAAAATAAAATATGTGTACTCTATAGGACGTGAAGAAGTTACTACGTTCAGATTCTACTGTGAAAAAATTATAAATCTCGGTAGTCACACCTACTAGTGCAGCGAGAAAATTATCATTTGCTCTTCTACTTTTTTCTTTAATGATACCCTACATATCCGGGGATGCTCTAAAGAGGTTTTAAAAAGTGCATTAGAGGTTGCATTTATCACTTGATCCATATAGGAAGAATACAGACTCAACCTTCTCATTATGTGAACCCCACTCTGCTCTAAAACTCATATGGTGGAAATAAAGGAAGGTCCATCTCCTCAGAAAGAGAATCAGAAATCCTGTCTTAGGCTTGGCACACACTGCTTGAATCTTGGCCGAGTCAGCAGCCCCGTTGGCACCACTCCATTTGATAAAGGTCAATTTTTCCATTGACTTTTGTCAAAGAAGTCTGTCTAAAAATTGTTGGTTGGTACCCTGACTGCTGTCAGAATACAATAGGCTGGCGAGGGGATTCATGCTAAACAGTGTTAATAAGGGAAACCAAGTATATTTTATCATTCAGTCCCAAAACACAATAGGTGTATGGCCAGCTTTACCCGCACTGCTGGAAATTCATATGCCAAAGTGCAAATAAAAATACCCTTGAGTAGGATAAGTGACTGATTAGTGTGACAAGGAAAGATCATTCCAAAAGCTAAACTTAAATAAATGAACCCTGTAGTCTGTAATATATGTCTATGTTATAAGCAATATATGAAAAAATCCCTAGTCAGTACCATTAAAAAAAATGGAAAAAATGCATTTGTAATGTTTCTACCAAAGCTGAATAGTTATAACCTTCTAACAGGTACAACATCAAAAAGTTTTCCAGCACACTCACCAGCCGGCAGGCAAAAAAAACTTGTCTCACCGCTAAGGTTAAAAACAGAGGTTTAGATACACGTCTTCTGCAGAAAATGTGAAAGCCGCACAGCCGCGCCAAGGCACCTCTTATAGTGCGGTCCTAACTCTAAACTATGAGAGTCTCCATCTTGGAGCACATGTGGCAAAAGATCAAATTGGGTGCAGGTTTGTCAGGAGGTGCTGATTTGGTGCAGTGACGCATGGGGGGCCTCAGCTGCCGTTGTGATGTGCGGGGTCCCTTGTGCATCTCTGTGCCTTTAAGGGAGGTTTGGCTTCCTCCTGACAAACCTGCACCCAATTTGATATTTTCCTACATGTGATCCAAGATGTAGACTCTCATAGTTTAGAGTTAGGACCGCACTATATAGAGGTGCCTTGGCGTGGCTGTGTGGCTTTCACACTTTCTGCAGAAGACGTGTATCCAAACTTCTGTTTTTAACCTTAGCGGTGAGACAAGTTTTTTTGCATGCCGGCTGGTGTGTGTTTTGGGAAACTTTTTGCTGTTGTACTGTATTAAGCCCTTCCATGTGCACCTTGCTGTAAAGCTGGAAACAAATTGATGAGTGCGTTTGCCATTTGTTTTGCTTCTAACAGGTACATCACCGAATCTATCCCTGTATCTACTTTTATATGCAGCCTTACTATAAAACACATTGGAACACTCATTTATATTTTACAACCTTTAGTACAGCATAAAATGTTCAAACACAATTTAAAGTCACAGTCAGCTGGATGTAGAAAATCAGACATTTCTGAGTAAACACACCCAACAGTCAGATAAGTTTAAATCTCTTTCAGGAGCATGATGAAGTTGGAACAAGGGTGTTGGAGAGCATTGGAAGCAAAGCTTTCATCTTCACCTATTGGAAGGCCCACTTAAGGGAGAACAAGATGAAACATACGCAGCCAGCTGAGCTTAAGCAACAATGTTAAAAGGCAGCACATAAACACCAGCAAACAACCTCTTGTTGGAAGATAACAACCACTTAGGGAGTAGCTCTCTCAGCAAACATTAACACTTTTGTGGCAGGTAACTCACCTGGAGAGCTGGGGTCACAGAAGGGAGACATGGATCCAGATGGGCTTACCATTAGGCTCGACTGATGTAGTAATATCCAACAGAACCTGAAAAGGCTGCAGAGGCTTGGCAATGTGCTGCTTGACTATTCCTGATTTTCTGTTAATAAGGCAGTGTTACGTGTACTTATTTCAGGATCGGGCCAGTCTCTTCCTTCCAAAGCAAGAGAATGATGACCATCACAAAGCAAACAAATTATTATAAAGCTTCTGCACTCGAATGCTCTTAATTACTGGGCATTCTAATTTATGAAGCAAACAAAGTTGAGTCTTAGGACTTTTTTTAAAGAGCATCTTGAAAGGAGGTCCAGAGAGCAGATTATTATGATTTTTTATTTAACTATTTTTTTGTAAGATGTTTTCATTTATATATGAGTTTCCCTTAATTATGTCTGTGTTTTTTGAAGAATTTGCAGGAAAATATTATCAAGGTTTTTTCAATACTAATAAAGGTTTCAATACTGGCTGCTTTAATAGGTTTGACAATTTCATAAATAGTGTATATTTTGACGGTATTCAACTTTGAATAGGCTTAATGGTCACCTACTAACTGGGGTTGATTTACTAACTGAGTGGCGCATGTTCACTTCCAAAGTACATTTATTAGCTTAGTAGTGAAAAACCAAACATGTGAAAGTGAAAAAAGAAACAGGATTTTTGCTTGCACATTATCGGATGATTGGATTCAGCAGAGTTTCCCCTTGTTCATTAACCCCTTTGTGACGGGAGACGTACACTGTACTTCCAGCCACAAAGGGACCAAATGACTTGTCACGTACACTGTACGTGACGAGTTATTTGCTTCTTTAGAGGGCTGTTAAACGCTGAGAATCAGCTTTTAACATTCATTAATGGCTGCCCTTACTACAGAGGCATTCATTAATGAAAGGGTTAACCTTTTTCAGACACCCGATACCTTAATATCGGGTGTCTGAGAGTCAAAGCAGAGGGACACACATGCCGGCTTTTGCCGGCATTCTGACAGCTCGTATAGATCGAGAGAGATATCTCTCTCAAGCTATACTGGCTTTTTTTTCTTTTTTTCTTTCATGAATAGATACATAATGTGTCTATTCCTATAATGTATCTATTCCTGGAAGAAGAATGTTTCAGTTTTCTGATCGTTGTTGCAACAATCAGAAAACCTATAGTGACAGCTGAATCCTGAACTGCTGCAGGATCAGTGTCACTAACTTATTATCGGCTGTTCTGAAGTTTGAAGCAGCCTGATAATAACCAAAAATGTATTAATTTATCAAGCAGTAACAGTGAGATTAATTCACAATGACTGCTTGATATAATTAAATAAATAAAATACAATTTTTAAGTTTAAAAAAAAGTGAAAAGTGTAAAAAAAAATTGTGAAAAGTGTAAAAAAAAATGTTTAAAAAAAATAAAATAAGGGACAAATAAATGAATGTATTTATTGCATTTTTTTAGCTGTGCTGGTGTTGTAAAAAAAATACTACAAATCAAAACTGGGAAAAAAGTTTTTTTTTAACGTTTTTTTTCTCTTTTTTTATATTTTATTTGTCCTAAGTGAGGCGTTAGACACACATATGTGATATAAATATGTAGCCCTATCTGTCCTCTAAAAAACAAAATATAATATGTGTGGGTGCACTTTGTAAGAAAGTATATTACTGACGTGGAAGAATCACACAGCAAAAATGTCAAAAGTGTGTCAGTCATTTACGAACAGAAACTAAAAACAAGCTCAGTCATGAAGGGGTTAAACTAAGTGAAAATTCCTTTTTATAGTGGAAATTCACTTTGCTCAGTGGACACCCTCTACTCTTTTGGTAAATCAACCACACTATCTCTAATGTATAGTAATTACATCACTTGTGTAAACCATGTGATTTAACATGTAATATATTTACTCCTTATCACATGATGACGTTGCTATAACCCAAAGTTTGTGTCTGTTACATGACTGTCATGTTGACGTAGGTCTCTGATGCCAGTGGGCGGAACCCAGGATGTACACCAAGCATGTTAATGGCCTGCTTATCTATGCCATGATGAAATCAGTGAGTGGAGTTTTGAAGTACTGTATATGCCAGTTATATGATTACCCTTATTGTTCTATCTGTAGACACCGTAAAGGGTGGGCATTACCTAATATGGATTTTTTTTCTATTTAGTTTGCATATAATTGTTTTATTCAAATCAAACTGACAATCCCTGAAGATGGCCGAATGGTCAAACACATTGTTCGGAGCCAGCAGAAGTGAGGTCAGAAGAGGGTGTGATGCTCTATTCATTTGAGTGGCTGTATTGTCTATTGACTTCACAAATGCTGTTTACAAGGAAAGATGTTCTACATATTTTTAGCACTGCATATATATTTATATTTGTCATATCAATACTTACTCATTTCAAACCCACAGGTGGTGGGTGCATTATATAAGTTGCTATCACCCACTACAGAAGAATGCTATTCCAAGGAGCCGGTTTTGCATTATTTCTTACTTGCCATTCAAATGCCTTGTATTTTTTTTCAAAGAATACAAGGCATTCTGTGATTGAAGAAATAATGTCACATGCCCACCCCTCCTCGTGCATTACTGAGGAATTTTCTGGTATTTTTTCAACTTAAACCAAAATTGAATTTCTAGATTTAACATTAAAAAACGTTTTTGTTAATAAAACTTAATACACATGAAATAAAATGTTTTATTTGTTTGTAAATAACTTTTTGAAAAATAATAAGATAGTAATATTCATTAATATGAGTGGTATTACCTGCCCATCAATAAAATGAAGTAATTCTTCTTTAAATGGTGGCAGCAGACAAGCTTGTATTGGTAGTGGCAGTGACACTATAATAAATAATATCCTTTTCACTGCAGCCTAATATTTATATACATTTTTTTTAGCAGTAGCAATAGCAAATATATTCTGGCAGCTGGATGTCTTACTGTGTCTGAGGCACTGCTAAAATAGTTTTTTTCATTGCAGACGTAAATGTGTAGTAGTATATAATTGGTTATCTTGTCTTGGAAGAACATTCTGTAAATATTAAAAAAACATGTTAAAAAAACAGAGATGTTTTCTTGTCAACAACATTGCATTAATTGTTCTTTATTTCCTTAGCTACCGTAGCTAAGAAATGTATACTGGAGATTGTGCACCTAAATGTAAATGAAACACTGAAAGAAAATTTTTACTAAACTGTAAAGGGCTGATTTATAACCTATTTACACAGTGTATATCTATGAGACCAACATTTGCAGCACATTACTGCCACTAGATGGATTTCCATCTAGTGGCAGTAATACGCTGTGAACACATTATAAATCAGCCCCATAAGTTTCATAGTTCCTTTAATTTGTGTAATAAGTTTATGTCAAAAAAAAAACAGTAACTCACAAAAATATAGGTATTATTTATTTTTCTAACAGCAACAGAAAAGTAGTTGTTCTAGTTGTATTCACTTTGCAAAGTCATGTAAACAAAACAAAAATGCATTTTTGCTTGCACATGATTGGATGATGGAAGCTTCACCTTATTCACGAATTTAAGGAGAAACTTACTCTGAAAGTGCAAATTCCCTTGGCAAGTGTATTTGCCTTCAATAAATCAACATCTATTTATTCAAAACATTTCCGATGTGTACTTAACTTCCAAAAATTATTGAAATCTCTGGAATCAGGGATGTCTTGTATCATGATATGTCAGGAAATGTCCTAAAACACTGTGGGGTCTATTCACAAAGCTGCCGAGGGCAGCCGAGTGAATGACCGATCAGACGTGAAGTGAGCCGAACACTGTTCGGCTATTCACTTCAGGCTGGTACGGCTGATTTCAGCCGTATATCGGCTGAAATCAGCCGTACATCGGCTTGCTTCGTGTGGATTCGGATCAGCCGAACATGCTGAGCATGTTCGGCTGATCCGAATCCACACGAAGCAAGCCGATGTACGGCTGATTTCAGCCGTATATCGGCTGAAATCAGCCGTACATCGGCTTGCTTCGTGTGGATTCGGATCAGCCGAACATGCTGAGCATGTTCGGCTGATCCGAATCCACACGAAGCAAGCCGATGTACTGCTGTGTTTATTTGTTTATTTACTATTTTACTGTATTTGGTGAATGAGTAGGGGTAACAACTACCCCTTACTCATTCACAAATAGGGCAGCATCTAGGTGCCCCCTTTACGAAAGTTAGTTGTTACTACAAACCTTGGCTGCAGAACATACCATGCAGCCAATTTAAGAGACTAAGGGGTCTATTCACAAAGCTGCCGAGGGCAGCCGAGTGAATGACCGATCAGACGTGAAGTGAGCCGAACACTGTTCGGCTATTCACTTCAGGCTGGTACGGCTGATTTCAGCCGTATATCGGCTGAAATCAGCCGTACATCGGCTTGCTTCGTGTGGATTCGGATCAGCCGAACATGCTGAGCATGTTCGGCTGATCCGAATCCACACGAAGCAAGCCGATGTACTGCTGTGTTTATTTGTTTATTTACTATTTTACTGTATTTGGTGAATGAGTAGGGGTAACAACTACCCCTTACTCATTCACAAATAGGGCAGCATCTAGGTGCCCCCTTTACGAAAGTTAGTTGTTACTACAAACCTTGGCTGCAGAACATACCATGCAGCCAATTTAAGAGACTAAGGGGTCTATTCACAAAGCTGCCGAGGGCAGCCGAGTGAATGACCGATCAGACGTGAAGTGAGCCGAACACTGTTCGGCTATTCACTTCAGGCTGGTACGGCTGATTTCAGCCGTATATCGGCTGAAATCAGCCGTACATCGGCTTGCTTCGTGTGGATTCGGATCAGCCGAACATGCTGAGCATGTTCGGCTGATCCGAATCCACACGAAGCAAGCCGATGTACTGCTGTGTTTATTTGTTTATTTACTATTTTACTGTATTTGGTGAATGAGTAGGGGTAACAACTACCCCTTACTCATTCACAAATAGGGCAGCATCTAGGTGCCCCCTTTACGAAAGTTAGTTGTTACTACAAACCTTGGCTGCAGAACATACCATGCAGCCAATTTAAGAGACTAAGGGGTCTATTCACAAAGCTGCCGAGGGCAGCCGAGTGAATGACCGATCAGACGTGAAGTGAGCCGAACACTGTTCGGCTATTCACTTCAGGCTGGTACGGCTGATTTCAGCCGTATATCGGCTGAAATCAGCCGTACATCGGCTTGCTTCGTGTGGATTCGGATCAGCCGAACATGCTGAGCATGTTCGGCTGATCCGAATCCACACGAAGCAAGCCGATGTACTGCTGTGTTTATTTGTTTATTTACTATTTTACTGTATTTGGTGAATGAGTAGGGGTAACAACTACCCCTTACTCATTCACAAATAGGGCAGCATCTAGGTGCCCCCTTTACGAAAGTTAGTTGTTACTACAAACCTTGGCTGCAGAACATACCATGCAGCCAATTTAAGAGACTAAGGGGTCTATTCACAAAGCTGCCGAGGGCAGCCGAGTGAATGACCGATCAGACGTGAAGTGAGCCGAACACTGTTCGGCTATTCACTTCAGGCTGGTACGGCTGATTTCAGCCGTATATCGGCTGAAATCAGCCGTACCAGCCTGAAGTGAATAGCCGAACAGTGTTCGGCTCACTTCACTTCTGCTCGGTCATTCACTCGGCTGCCCTCGGCAGCTTTGTGAATAGACCCCTTAGTCTCTTAAATTGGCTGCATGGTATGTTCTGCAGCCAAGGTTTGTAGTAACAACTAACTTTCGTAAAGGGGGCACCTAGATGCTGCCCTATTTGTGAATGAGTAAGGGGTAGTTGTTACCCCTACTCATTCACCAAATACAGTAAAATAGTAAATAAACAAATAAACACAGCACACTGTAAAAAAAAAGTCCTTTATTTGAAAAAAACAACAACCGTTTTTGACAAGTCTTTTATTTTAAAAAAACAGAATGTCCATCCATGTAATCCACAAGTCAATTGTGTCATCGAACGATGTAGCTCCTCATCAATCACAATTGACAATGGCCAGCACCTCATAATAATAACAACTCTGCTCCTGAATGTCAACAAAGGGGTGGAGCACATTGTGACATCACGGGACTTGTTTACATATGGTAGAATAGTTATTATGACTGTTCTGCTCCCAAATGTCAACAAAGGGGCAGAACAAGCCCCGCGATGTCACGACTTGCTCTGCCCCTATGTTGACATTCGGGTCAGAACTGTCATTTTACGGAGTTCGTTGCGATCGGTCATGTTGGCAGGCGTCGAGCATAGTGGCGAATCGGCAGCCGGCGTCCATCATGGTTGACGTGGATTTACATCGCTGGACAATGTGATTGACATGTGGATAACATTGATAGACATTTTTTTTTCAAATAAAAGATTTGTCAAAAACCTGTGTAGTTTTTTTTCAAAATAAAGGACTTTTTTTTGTTTGCGTGTTTATATACGTTTTTACTGTATTTGGTAAATGAATAGGCGTAATAATTACAATGGAGGGGGCCTCTGGGTGCCCTTTATGGAAGAGGGACCCCCTACCCACAGGCACCTACAAGTCCTGTGTTATGGGGAAGAGGCCCTTGTCCTCATTGGCATAGGGACAAGGTGTTTTGCCTACCCATGTTGAGGGCCTGGTATGGTGCAGGAGGGGGGCCAAACGCTGGCCCCCCTTTCTTGCTCTGCCATGTAGCTGCTCGGGTCAAGAATATGGTATAGGATTTTAGGGTGGACCCTAAATTTTAGGTGTTGGGCTCCCCTCTAAAATTCCTACCAGACCGGGTGGAGCTGCATGCTGTTTTTTTTTATTGTTTCTGTGGACTGGCAAAAGTTAAAAAGAAAAATTTCACTTTTTCTAATGTCACTTTGTTGTAACGAAAATGAGTTAATCAATATCACTTAACTTATCCGAAATTAAAAATAGTTTCATATTTGTTCGAATCAGAATCCCGAAACGAATTGACTTTCGGACCTGAATCCTGAAAAACAAAATAACGAACAATCCGAAATTAACTGAACCAAAGATTTTCCTGGTGCACATGTCTATGCTGGATGTCAGCTTTTTTTATAAATAATTAAATTTTCTTTCAGAGTTTTC
>NW_017308334.1:105449-123197 GCF_000935625.1 Nanorana parkeri | reverse complement strand
GATAATAGATAGTTTGTTGAACTGTCAGTAAAACAGTTTAAAAAGGTAGAGATGAAATTACCTATTTCCACATGAGCACTTTTTATCTTTGAAAAGTAGGTTACACTGTATTTACTCAAATGGCTTTAGTGAATCTACATTACATCATGCCTTCTATTGCTCAGTACTTTGAAACATTGAATTTAGTGCACTGTTTTTCTCTGTACACAGATTCATTTTGGTTATTGTTCCATCTTGAGTCCCTCCAAATTTAAGTTATATTTGTTTTTAATTTCCTCACTATTCCTATTTCTATTTATTCTATGCTTGTTTAAAAACAGTTCTTTTTGTATTCCATTATATCAGTATATAAAACATATTCACAGCTACTTAGGAGCACACCAAAATGGGCATTATCCACACTGACATTGTTTAGTAGAGATACACTTAACCACTTATTTACTGATCAATTTGTATTAAATTCCCTGGGGTTACGAGTTTTGTTGCTATATATAAAAATACATTTGTATCAAATTCCTACTTTTTAGTAGACGTGAAGAAAGAAGGAGATCACTGTTGCCCCCTCATTGGATGTTTTGTGTTGTCTTGTTGTAGATGAACATCATCATTTCTGTGATATGGGCTCTCCTTTGACATTTTTACATGCAGGTTTTTATTGATGTCTAAATAGAAAGCAATGGGAAATCCAAAATATTTATTGGGAATTTCCCATTACTTTGGATACATTCTCTACCTGTTCACAGGATGTGACAAGAAATTTGCTCAGCTGAGAAACAGGCAAAGAAAAAAGCTGTCAGAAATTCTAACCTTTTCCTACTCTGTTCTTTTTTCCTACTCAATAAAAAGAAAAAAAAAGAAAAGTTTTGGTTAGAGATGAAATAATTGTCAGCAAGCAATACAAATTATAATTATTACAAATAATAATAATAATAGATGTAATCAGGATGGTCACTATTCAGAACAATCAGATTAGGACTTTTTACACATTGAACAAAAGGGAATTTATTCTTGATCTCTGACAATGTCTAAGTCCACTTGAGTCATGAGTGAACTCAATAGAAGCAAAAAGCTGCCATCTAATAACCCTGTGCCCCTCAGTGACTGCAAGGCAAAATTGTTAAAAGATATGTTACAAAACTATAGATAGATACTGTAGCAAAACACTCCAATAATCTGTTGAAGTACTCAGCTGTCTATGACTATTAGTGCTAAAAACTCGAAGCGGCAAATGCTCTAATACTGTACCTAATTGTATTGAAGGATCCAAACAGTTCTATGTTCCAAACAGAGTTTACTCCTGCAATTCTACTTTGTGGAAGGACCAGAAAAGCAAATAGGGGAGTTTTAAAGCAAACTGGGGAAGCCCATCAGATGCCACTGTCCACTGTATCAGTGTCACATTGTTTTGGCTGGAATTGATGAGCAAGCCTTCTAAAGTTTGTAAATTTCCAACCCATGCAAATCTGCCCAGTTAGAGCTGAACCTTGAGGGCAGGTTCACATAATTTTCCAGGCCAGATCTGGTGCGGAAAATAGTGTGAACCTGCCGCAGTTCCAGTGCATTCCAGACCAGACAAAATGAGGCATGCAGTATTTTTCTGGTCTGGTCTGGAACTGACTGCACTAGTGTAAACAGAGGCCAGAAACAGCATAGGGATACATTAGGTTGCATTTTGGGTCCGGAAACAATCTGGTCTGGTCTGGAGATGATCTGGATGTGGTGTGAATGGGCCCTGAACCAAGCAAACTGATTTGGTCATATGTACTCCCAGATAACCCCTGGTCAAACCACAGAGCTGAAAAGCAGTGTGCAGTAGCCAACAGCAACCACACTTTACTCAGACAAATCAGTTGACAAACAATATGTATGGTAGCTATGGTGAACATATTGCATAAACCTTAAAGTAAACAAGGAAAATAGGAAATTCAGTATAAACCAGCACTGCCAGCTAAAAAAGAATGCATACTATTATTATTATTATTATTATTATTATTATTATCTGGTTCAGTGCACCCCTGTTCAACCAGTGCATGAGCAATATGAGGATATTAACAGTTGCAAGTCAATCCCCATGTCCCATAATTTAATGTATGTGAATCTCAGAAATCGCTAAACAGATTAAAGAGCACCCATATTGTATTATTATTTTTAAATAATGTGGTGCCTGTGTTTATTGTTTTCTAGGACTATGATATATTAGAAGAGCAGTAGACTGACCTGCATATTTCAGAGTCATAGCTAAATTATTTAATTAGTCAACAGAGGATCTGCGGTTTACAAGACACATTGAGCTTATCTGCCTTTAAATGAAGGTGAAAACCTCTGAGCATTTTCCTAGTTTCACCCCTAAGAGAGGAGGATGTCTTTCTGAGTGAAAAGCAGAAGGTGACAATAGGGTCTTCATGCCTTTTTCTAACAATGGAACCCTCTTGAGTGAGACACCATATGTCGTCTCCTGCCTACCCATATAAGAATTTTAACGGGCGTTAGATGGAGAATTGGCACAATTCATCTGTGAGGCATCTCAGCTGATCTCCACACCCTACTTGACATGAAAATGACCTCTTTTTATTGAATTAGAACCTATTCTACATAATGTTTAAATAATTGCTTTAAAATTGCTTTAAAAGCATGTTTGGTACAATGCTGTAGGTGGTCAATTAAATTCACATTTTGTGTATTTTTATGTTGTTGGGGTTTTTTTTGCACCTTTTACATTTTTAATTTTTTTTTCCAAATTTTTAGTCTTTTCTGCTTTTTTGTATTTGTGGCTTCTTTGTATTTTTTCATGTCTGTGGTTTTGTTTAATATTTTTTAATGCCAGTGATTTACCAGTGTTCTTCAATTTTTTGATTTCTACACTTCATCTTTGGAAAAAGGTTTTGCTTTTTTTGTTTAGTTTGACTATAGTTTTGTGACACTATTTTATGTTCACAGCAGGTGCTGCAGAGTGCATTGTGTTGAGCTGTGATAGGGCAGCCTATTAATTTGAATGGGCTGCCTACCACAGCTAAATTGCACTGAAAGGAGTACATGCACTTGTTATTAAATTGCTGCACACCAGCTCGCATGGTAATAGGTTACCACCCCACATTCAAAAGTTTCCATCATCATCTGTAGAATTATATATACTGTTTAACTACAGCTGAAATATTTACCGGCATAGATACTTAGGGCTCATTCTCAGGGGCGTGCACATCCGTACGGCATGCTTGCCCATGCAGAGATCTGCTCCCAGGAGAGACAGATGTTGTGTGTAATTGCATGCAGCCATCTGCACCTACCTATGGGAGGATACACACTGTCTGTGTCCAAGTACGGGCACCCGAACTTGCATGGAGGTGCAGGTTCGGGTCAGCGTGTAGCCACGTACTCCCGTAGGGAGGTATAAGCAGTTGCACACAATTACACGCATCAGATGTCCTTCCTGAGAGCAGGTTTCTACACAGGCAAGCACACCATAAAGATGTGCACACCTGTGTGAAAAAGCCTTTATACATAAGAAACTTTCCTTGGATGTAAACTGCATACTCTACCCTCAGCAGCCAAGGCAGCTTTGTTTTGATTTGATTTACATTTATTTTTGACAGTTTTGATGCACCATTGTGTTTAATTAGCTATGCCCTGTTTTGCTGATATTTCTATACAATGTATAGGATTTGGATATCAGAACTCATATGCTTAGTTGCCATGAGTAACTGCTTCTATTACTATTTGTAGCATTACATGTCTATTGTTTTCGCTGCATTCATATAGTATTTCAAACCAGTTGAAACAACAACAATAAACAGTGTTATCCCCATATGCAGATGTTAAACTCCGGAATGAACAGGAAGTGATGCAAAGCACTTCCTGTTCATTGATAACCCGGACACATAGTACTATGTTTCCCTAGTTGTTTACAAGCACTGGAGTGATCAGCTGATTACTCCAGTGTTTGTTCTGCACAGAGGAGTACCTGTAAATACCTGTGATATTTACCGATCCTCCCGCTCTGCCATCCTGAGCAATAATAATTGTACAATAATCGAACAATAATTGTAAGGTTTATGGGCACATTTAGAGAGTGAGAGTGCCTCAGAAGTAAAGGTGGGCAGAGGTTCACCAATTTGCGAAAAGCCGTATCTAAAAATTACATAGTTACATACTGTAAAGAACCCTCTTTGCTCATTGTGCTGGAATTTTTTCTCCACCAACTTTAGGTGGTGGCCTCTAGTCTTTGTAATGGAGTTAATCTCAAACAGTTTGTTGCCAATGTTGCTGTCACCATTGAACATCTTGTACATGAAAATCATATCCCCCCTTAATCTCCTTAATTCCAGCGTAAACATGTTTAAGGTCAGAAGCCTTGTCTCATAGCTCTGGTCCTCCATTCCCCTAATTAGTTTTGTTGCCCTCCGCTGGACTCTCTCCAGTTCAAGGACATCCCTTCTCAGTACCGGCGACCAAAACTGGACCGCGTACTCCAGATGTGGCCGAACCAACGATCTATATAGAGGCACAATTATAGACTTGTCCCTGCAATACATCCCCTTCTTAATACAGGACAAGACCCTGCTAGCTTTGTTTACCGCAGCTTTGCACTGCAAGCTACCATTCAGTTTGTGGTCTACAATGACCACAATTGTCCAACAATTTCAGAATAATGTCCCTCAATGTAAAATTGCAAAGACTTTAAATACCTGCTGTCCGGCCATTGTAATTAAATGGCTGGACAGTAGCTTCTTGGATGCGGGTGGGCTTTTTTAAAAGTCCCTTCCCGGCCTGCTCTTGCCCACCGCTAGGTGGCGCGCACGAGCAGGAAATCAGCTTGAAATATAAACAGCCAGTGATAGCCAGGGCTCTGCGCACCATACAGTGACTTGTGAAGCCCTGATTGGGTAAAGCAATGCACCTGACCACAGGTCAGGTGCAAGACTTTACCCAATAGCAGCACAGAGTACTGTGAGAGCCATGATTGGGCAAAGTCATGATGACGTACTGTCAGGTGTAAGACAAATGTAAACAGTTGGGCAGAGCTAGCTAGCTGTCACCACTAGCTCAGCCCAATTGTTTATATTTTGCCAGCATCTCTCAGCATGCCATTCTGCGGCGGGTGTTTTTTTATTTCGTCAAGTCGGCATTGTGGACAAAGCTGGATGTTGTGATTGACCCTAGGATTACATAAGTGGATCCATTTTTTTTTTACAATAAAGGAATTGTCAAAATCCTTTGTTGCATTTTTATTTAGTACCCCTTACTCATTCACAAGGGAGGGAGGGCGCATCTGGGTGCCCCTTTTTTAAAGGGGTACCCAAATGTGAATAAGCCCCCCCCCCCTGCCACACCCTGGAAAAGCACCCCCCCAGTGCCGAGGGCATGTGGCCTGGTATGGCAGGGGAGGGTGGGCGCTTGCTCGCCCCCCTCTTTCCTGCCCTGCCAGGCCTGTGCTCAGATCCAGGGTCTGGTTGGGAATTTTACGGGGGACCCCACATCTTTTTTTCCCCATTTTGGGGGGGGGGTTCCTTCTCCAGACCTTCCTACCAGACCTTAAGGGTCTGGTAGGAATTTTGGAGGAAACCCCACGCTTTTTTTTTCTTTCTTTTTTTTTAAACGGGGTCCCTCCTAAAATTCCCACCAGACCTAGAGGGTCTGGTTTTGTTTACGAGAGGGTACCGCACGCTTTTTCTTTTTTCTTTATATCAATGACATTCTTTTCTTTTTTAAATCTAGATTTACTAAGAATTACAGGCCTACAATAGATAACACCAAATTTCCATGCAAAAAATTGTACCGCTTTTGGTACAAAATTCATGACATAATCATACCGCCAGGGAGGTTAAGCAATGTTAAAATCACTGGTCCTTTACTTGCTCTATATTGCAGTCTTTACAGTTCTACAAAATTTTTGTGAATTGGTGCCAAAAATGTAACTGCATATTTTAAATCAGGTCTAATGCTTCATGCAAGGGAAAGAATACAGGGGATATTTATAAAGTAGCCAATGTGGCACTCACCAAACATTCGCTTCTGTTGTATCCTTCTGGTGCATGTGTTTTAAATTATAGTTACTGATTCAATGGCAGTGAATATTTGGTAAATGCCACATTTACTGCATTATAAATATGCCCCATGTCTCTAATTATTACTCTAGATTGTATATTGTATTCATTGTTTGTTGTTACTACATCTAGAACACATAGATCATTCTTCATCGAGTCACCCAGTTTTATTCCTCCTAGATTGTATGATGCATGCATAGTTACATAGTTAGTCAGGTTGAAAAGAGACACAATCACCCGCACATCTAGACCAGTTTGAGCCATCTTGAAAGGAATGTTATACTGCACATCTGTATAATCTGCAAAACCAGAGTGGCACTTTTAATCCCAAACCCTATATTATTTATAAATAGGTTAAAAAGTAATAGCTTCAAAACTGAAAGTTTAGGTATACCATGTATGCTTTAAACAATTTTTAGAGTGTAAAGCAATACTCACTACTTGCTAATAGTTGCTTTTTTCTTATACCTACACATTAGCCATCTGCAAGGAATCATATTTAACAATATTTTTTTTTAACTCCCAAAATACTACATTTACTATATACTACTTCCTCTTAAAGAAATTTAGATTTAGATAGATACCCTTGTATGTGCTTTCTGGGTCTTACAGCAATCAAGAAAAAAAACAATTAAACACTGCCATCAAAAGCCCCTTTGATCAGGGCAGAATATAATGTGCATTATCATTTGCTACCCAACTAGTTTCTGTCTAGTGAAAAATATCAGCTATAGAGTATCATGATCTACAACTGGCCAATTTGCCCCATTGCCATTAATACATTGATTGCAGTCACTTGATGATGATGATAACCTGTAAAAACTATAATTATAATTACATTGCATGGCATGTTATTGTCAGCCCTGCAGAATACCAACCTTGGATACATAACACTAAGGGGTCTATTCACTAAGCTGCCAAAGGATCGAGCAGCAGCTTCGGCTGATCCTTCGGCTAGCTTCGGCCCCAGGACCCCTTCGGTTCAGTAGTTGGCTGCCGTCAGAATAAAAAAAATCACCATAGGAATGCATAGCTAGATTCCTATTGGCTATTTCAATTTGCAATAGCCAATAGCAAACTAGCTATTGCACCCACCCACTGCTGCTGTCAATCAGCAGAGTGGGACCTGCAGTTCTCCATCAGGTCCCCATCTGGTGATTGACAGCAGCAGAACCGCCCAGCCAATAGAAAACAGTTGGGCGGAGCTAGCTGTCACTGCTAGCGCCGCCCAATCATTTTCTATTTTATTTTTTACTACCTTTTTAACTGTTTTTCTATTCTGCTCGGTACCACAGAGGTACCGAGCAGAACAGCCGAGCCGAATGACGATCGGCAGCATTTGGCTATTCACTCACTGCTGTTCGGCATCTATGAGAATAGGCCGAACAGCAGCAAGTAGCCTGCCGGAGGTTCGGCTTAGTCGATCCAGATGTTTGGCCGACCCGAAGCCAGCCGAATCCACCCGATGTACAGCTGATTTCAGCCGATATACAGCTGGAATTAGCCGTACCAACCTGAAATGAATAGCCTAACAGCGTTCGGCTCACTTGGCTTCGGGTCGGTTAGTCACTCGGCTGCCTACGGCAGCTTAGTGAATAGACCCCTAAATTAAATGACGATATGCAACTAAAAGTTATGTGTATAAAAGACAGGGAAGGAGAAAAGTTATTTATTCCAGTTATCAAAGTTCATTGTTGGAGATGAACAAATGTTCTAAATCCACTCTTGAGGCTATTTGCCAGATCCACCCTTTCATTTTATAATGTAACCGGCTCCCTTAAATCAGCAATTTGGCGAACATGGGTTTTTGTAGACTTTATTATTATGGAAAGTCATATTAAAAATAATATGCATTCAGTTGGCAGATGCATCCCACACTTTTTTGACCTGAACGCCCATCTAAAAATATTGCATAACAAAAGTGTAGTTTACTAAACATATTATTTATTTTTGTTCTTTGCCAATTTCCTTTTTCTCAAGTATTGTGGCAGTAAAATGAAATTTTTTTATTTGGTGTACCACCATTGGGTAACAACAGAAAGTAAGATAAGCAGTTTAGGGGTAGCACCAGCAGTTAGGGTAAGCGTGGATGGCAATTTTATTTTTATTTTTTATGGAGCATTAACTAAAGCAGCAGAAGCAACATCAAGACAGTAGGCTGACAAAAGTGAAAAAATAATACATAGTGAAAGGCAGGAGCCAACCATGGTGTTGTAACTACTATCACTACACATGGCAGTGGTAAACGCGTATTCGTGCATTCATAACTGCTGCTAATAGAGCCCTTCATTTCAATGAGAGGGAGGGTGTACAGAGGTGTAACAATACACCTGCTGCTATGGGGCCTGCGGTAGCAGGGGCTCCCATTAGAGGTGCTGATTAGGAAAATTGCGAGGTTTCCAGTATAGAAGGGCTGAAGTCAGACCCTTGATCATCTAGTCACAGATCCCCCTCTGTGCAGGAAGCATTTTCTTATCTAACTTGGCAGTAAAGATTTATTGTCCTGTAAACTTCTTTGTCAGACTGAAATTAACCTTGTATGTCTAATAAACAGCACCAACAAATTCCAGAGTTTCACCTCTGTTAAAATCTTATAGGTGGACAGAGGTTTGTGGTTCTACAAAAAAACTTTAATGAGACTAGAATTTAGATAAGTGTGTATTAAGGTTGAAGAGTAAGTGTGTGCAAGAGCATTATTCATTCTATTATAATATAAAATATCATTATGGTTATTATTATTATGATTGTTAGTGCTACTATAACTTTTATTCCTAGCACTGCTCCCAAGTAGTGTACTGACTATGCTACAACTCTCCTGCTGTCTGTCCTTGATACATACAGTACTTCATGTTAAGATCAATAACACATATTGTCACAGCTGACACTGCCAGTCAATACAGAGATAGTTAGCCATGGCACCCCAAAGTTTTGCTAAGGGGCTCCATGATTTGTAGCTACACCCCTAAGTGTGAAAATCATTCTGCATGCAGGACTGATTTATTTTTTGAAGGAGAGTATATCTACATTTGCAATGATGATTTTGTACACCTTAGGAGTGACCACACATGCCACTCCGAACACTGCAAGCTGGGCTCCTTCTCTGACACACAAATTCATTTTAGGACATTGACAGTGCCAAATGTTCTTTGACTCATGGCTTTGAATATCTGGTCCATGTTTAATATAACCAGTTTTTTTACGATGTTGCTTATCCATTAGATGGGATGCCACATTTTGTTGTAGCAACTGAAATTCATTATACTGGGTAAACTGTAGTGATGATGCAGTAATAATGACATATGTTATATCCACAGAAGAATTTTAGCAATCAGTTTAAGAAAAATACAGCAAGTCCAGTTGCCTTGACTTATTTTTTAAAGATATACCATGACCTGGATGAATGAGAACCTTCACCGACACTCAGAGAAATATGTCACAAGCAGGTAAAAATGTTTTTATAAATGCATGGCTACACATTAGCTGTCCCTTTCATAAATATCCATAGTATGCTTTTTAATGTTGGACGCAAGCTATTGTTTAGCTGCCCATACGTGGTAGCATGAATGATACCCAGGCTTTGCTATGCACCAAGCATATCCAGGAATTTAGAAATCCCTAGCAAATTTGCAAAATATATGTACGTACCACTATTTGTTTCCAGGCCAGTGCAAATATTGCAATTTTTTCTTTTGGCTTATCTACAGACTGTGTTTTAACTGCAGACAAGGACAGAAAATTAGTTTGGGAAAGCTTAAAGGGTTGACTGGTACAATAGGGAAGCCCACCAAGTGTCACTTCAACATGCAGAAAATCATAAGAAATGCCACATAGTTTGCAAAATGTTTCTAAATCTCCAGCTCAAATTAGTATCTATGTATTAAATTGCATATTACGTAAGGTAATATAAGATTTTAATATACATTTTTTATTTAAATATACAAACATGTAACCACAGTAGTTTCTATAAAACAAACTAATTGGGACGTGAGAGTAAAAACTGGATCATTAGCATCTCCCACGGTACCACCTTCCAGTGATTCTCAACTGAATGCTTCATTAAAAAAATCCTCTATACCTGTGATAATACAACAGCACTGTTCTCCGAAATCTAATGCTAGGGACAAGGTAGGTGAAGACCGCTGATTTCACTTTTGGCCGTTTCACAGTGCAGGAACACAATCCTATTAACTTAGGATCTTCAGCTTTCCCAGGATCCTACTGGTAAATTGAGTAATATCACTGGCACATGGGCATGAATACCATTGTATGAGCAACATTTTCTTTACTTTACTAAAAAAAAATTATATTTTCTTTTCTAGCATTTTTACATTATGGGTGGAGGGGCAGCCTACTAAATTGCAATAGCTTGCATTTTGATGCTGTATGTTAAGGCTCATGTTGGGCTAATAGATTCGGCAATGCATGTTATATTTGTTGGTGTGATACAGTGCCAATTATTTTGAATGGCACCCCAATGCATCTTGTTGATAGACATACAGTATGTTGCTGCATAACATACTAACATGCATTGCAGTGCACTGTCAGAATAGTACATGCACCTTTATTGGTGAATTAGGCAGCCCATTAAATAAATGAGCTTGGTCCACAAGATCTGCTTTAAAACGTGTAGCATTTGGCACCTTAGTCTATCTGTTTTGTTTTAGAAAAAATACAGCAAGATTTCATACAAATAGTATGTATAGGTAGCTGTATTCAGACATAGAACATCACACTTGTTGCCTGTAAACTGAATTAAGGTAACGCTATAGTGTACTTACAGTACAGTACATGCGTATGTATGTCTGTGCGTGCACGTGGGTGGGCGAGGGACTTAAAAAAATGTTTTTGCATTTTTTCATTTTTCTTATATGTTACTTTAATTCTTTTTATTTTTTAAACACTTTTTTTACACTAACCTTATTGCTACCACATAGGGGGCTAACGAGCCCCTTATGTAATAGCAGATGGGGTGTGACAAGTCCTCTTTATGGAGACATCAGGGGTCTTTCAGACCCCTAATGTCACCTAGGGACCCCAAAGAAGCTGTGGAAGCAGAGATCAGCTTCCCCAGCTTCATCACCTGGCTCTAAGAGCTGGAGTATGTAAACAGTGACACCAGAAGTGATGTAATACACATCATTTCTGGGTCCAGTGATCAGAGGAGAGGTCAGCAGCTGGATTCCACTGCATCTCTCTTCAATCATTGCAGGAAGACTCGCCACGCCTGTCCCGGGCCCCACACAGGGGACAGCGGAGCTCGGGAAAGCCGGCAAAGCTGGCAACAGCGAAGGGGGTGGGGGCAGCACATGCTGTCGATCGGTACAAACGATCAGGTGGCTCTATAGATGCCGGATTGCTTGTACATGAACAGGCATCGCGAGCTGTTAAAAATTACACCAAGAACACTGCTGCAGCAGCAGCCGTGTTCCTGTTTTAGCTACTTCTGCGGGCCGCCATATATAGATGTATTGCGGCCCGAAAGTGGTTAAAACTAATAAGGCAATTCACAAAAGGGTGAATAATTTGGAGAAGGCAGGAGATGCTGACTAGTTGCCATGCACAGCTACTCCAGATTTTGTTTGCTCCAGTTTTGATAGATTCACCCCAGAGTGTTTACATATATAATCAGATATTTAAAACATATAAACATAACATAATATAAAATAAAATAGTTTCTTTTCAGGGAATTTTAGAATAGCATGCCATCAACTACAGTAAGTAGTCAGGTGAAGACAATGAAGGATAAAATGTATAGTTGTATTCAATAAAAACTCACAAAGCCTTAGGAAAAAAATATTACTTTGCGACTACTAGTACACAAACATGTGGTAGGTTTGAGCCTGTTGCTTGTTCTGCAATAACAGGCTTTCCCAGAATTAGCCCCCGTTGCTAATGACATCATAGGTTGTCATCTCATCAAATACCCCACATGATTAATGTGTGCTGGTTGCTGTTATGCAATAACAAGCTCTACCAGCATTAGCACTGTTGCTAATGACATCATAAGCTGTCATCTGAAAGTCATTACTGAATCTGCACTGGGGATTGCAAGCTTTCATAAGGACCCACTCATATTGCATTATGACAACACATGTTAGATGCGGTGGTGCAATGCAGAGCAACCCTAACACACTTTGTGAAGCAATGCACTAATGCGGTGCACTCCCAGAAATGGGCTACCTTATCACAATGCACATTATTGCATGACATAACACATGGCATTATTGCACTGTGTTATGGTCCCTGAATCACAATACCTAAGTCTCACAACATGTAGGCTCTATCCTCTGAATGAATTTAAATGCAAAATGTATATGTGTAGCCAGAGTGTTTCTTTAATCAACTAATACAATAACTGAACTAAAGGACTTAGCTAAATTATTCTTTCCTGCATTCATTCATATTACATTATAAAAGCATATGTATTTGCATTTTATTTTATACTGTAATTCACGCATTTCCATATTTTGAGACTATAATACTTTATACACATTTTATACACCTTGCAATACATTTTCAATGTTTATTAACAGAACTATTTTTCAAATCACCGCAACTGCGCGGTGCTCAGCAGGCAGTGGAATTACACTAGAACAGGGCGCACCTGCTGAGAATTAAACATTTTTCTCTGCTTGACCACAGGAGCAATTTCAGATCACCTTAAATTGCCATACCCACATTCTAATACGTCAGACTTTTCAGGGATATTGGCATGCTTTATTAAGCTTTTAAACAGCTCCATCAATGCACATCTAGAACGCGACTTCTTTAATGAGGGTTAAAAAGGCTGCTGCGGCATTTGTTGTCACTGTGAAAACACACAAAGCTGTTTTTATCAAGGGAAAGTCTTGATGACAGGATGCATCTTCCCTGGGTGTATGTGGCTGGTTACATTTGTCAGAGGCAAGGCTTGGCTGCTAGTCTTTACAGCTACACCAATACATGCTTATCAGGAAAAGCTGTGGACAGATACATGGCATCTGTTAACAGACTGCAAGCTGTTATATGGGCATCTGTCCTCAAAACCAAACACAAAACAGATGTTAGCTTAATGCAAAATAAAGGAACAATTACACATAGCTTTTATATCAAAGTTGTCATGAATTCCCTTAAGAAAGTTAAAGTGCTTAGGAAAAACAAATTGACTACAAACTATAACACATCAATCTATCATAACATATCTATAATAAACAGCCATTCATGATATTTATTTGTCTACTACAATTGAAAGAATAAAAAGATTGCAATCCTTGGCTTGCTTGGCATTGAGGACACACAACTGCAGTTTATTGAAATGATGTTGTGATCATGTTCATAAAAATGAGAATTGTGTTTGAGCTACTGATGATGTTGTCTAATTACACTAGTATCAGAATGTAAAGGTAGCTTGCAATATTTCACATGTATTCCTTTATTTTTTTATATATTTTGTTTTATATTTTGCACAGTTTTCAGCAAATACATTTAAACAATAAGGAAACATTTTAAAAAATATTTATAACACCCTAGAAGCTTTATATTTAAGAGAACAGGTGTACTAATATAAAACTTTTTTAAAAATATTAATTGGTGTTTAAAAAAACTGAATTTGATTAAGTGTAGCAGCCAAATGTGCGGCAGTTACTATTACAGGCATATTGCTTATTGGAGTTTAAAGATCTTTCTACTATTGCTTATTGGAGTTTAAAGATCTTTCTACTACATAGTCTCAAGGAGTAAAAGAATCATTACAATGCACACAGCTGACAATAATAAAATCAGCTGACGGTTAATGTGAAGACATCAGTGTGATGTGTCGGTAACATACCAAATAGGTTTTTAATTTTCTGGAGAGGTTGGGGGCGTCTCTGCAATGCCTACATCAATCATCATCATGAGAGCTTCAGGTCCCAGTTCCCCAGGGGCCTTTTTTTCTAAAGGACTCCCTTTTATTTTTCTGACTGGGGGCTGTTTTACCTCTCCACGTGTCATGCAGACTAATTGCTGACTTGTTCCCCTTATGATGATAAACCACATGTCATTTCAGCATAGAACATTAAGATGGTGCATTTAAATAAGAATTACAGCCAAAGTGCTTATTTCTTTATTTTTACTTACATAAAATAACCCTGTTGTCTTTATTTGCATGTCACTGAATTTTCTTGCAATGTAGAATGCTTGATATATTTTTTCGTTTTCCCGTTGTTAATGCTGTGAAAATGTACTTAACTAAGCATACAACCGTTAGGTTCAGTATTTTATGTATTGCATTATGACTCGACTACCACAATGCAAATATATATTATGTTACAACTTGAATAGTGGGATGCAAATGTAAAAAGCTTTTGAAAAGCATGAAGTCTAGAATAGCATATTTGATTGTATATTTCATGGTATGATATTGTTCAGTGTATGCTCATAAAAAAATTGTACTTAATAATTGGCAATCTGAAGCGATTTGCTACACCCCATGTTATATAGTTTATTGTGTCTTGAAAATTTTCTTCTAGAAGAATCAGGTGTCAATGTGTTTTAGAGATGGTCTCTTTTCATTGACAGAACCATGGAAATGTCTTTGTTGAGATATGTACAGGTTATGTCTATGTAGAAGCAAATGTACAAAATGCATGAACCATGGAATTAGCTTTGAAACTACTAACACTATTTCATTAGCATCTAAAGGTGTCATGAACATAAGATGATAATGTTCTGCAATCCCAGGACAAAAAAGGACAAAAAAATAAGCTATCTACAGAGCACAACAGTTTCCAGCCAACACCTTTGAAATGTATCTTTGTTTCAGCCCGATTGTTTATTGTTCTGGTCAGTAGCACCTAAAGAGCTTTCCTGTGACTTACGCATATACATGATATAAAAATCAGGCGGCGTATATATGATTTTGTGGAGAGTCTTTTTTCCTAACATCTAACCTCCTTCCAATACCAGTGGACAACTTATCATTTTCCTCAAGTTCACTGTTATATTCTGAGTTTCCTGTGTGACCCTGTGGATATTGCTTGAGTCCTAACATTACATTCACCTGTGATGCTGTGAGTTTGTCTGTACTGCATTCACTGCTTTAGGGTTAATTCACACCAGATGTGGCCGGCTCACTTTGTTGCAGGACAGGAGGGGACGTGGCAGGCCATTGAGGGGAATGGCACCTTAGCCACTCCCTCCGGCCGCAATGCGATCGTCCACACGGGATCGCAAGGCACATTGTGCCTGCTGTCCGGTGCAGTGCTATCAAAATGCTGCAAAGTTAAAGTACTTTAATGCATGTTTAAGATTTAACTCCTGAGTTTAGTGTCACTTTAAATGCAGCAGAGTATGCATGCAGTAAGCAGCTCACAAGATTTCTGGAAGAATCAACAGGTATGTTTTGCACTTATGGAACAGATACAACAAAATCTTCACATACCTGGTTGCATACCAAATTGATGAGGGGGCCTCCTTTGCACCTCTAATCCAGGCCCCTCTGTAATGAAAAGAAGAGTGGAACGGGTGCCATGAGTCGTATGAAAGATGTCACCAGCTCACCAAAAATCTTTAACTGATCACTAAGGGGTCTCTTCACTAAGCTGCCGAAGGATCTAGCCGTAGCTTCGGCCCCAAGATCCCTTCAGTTCAGTAGAACCGAAGGGCTGCTGTACGGGCTATTCACTATAGCCAATACAGCTCCCGAAGTTGGCCTAGTGTCTCAGTCGAGCCAAAGGCATATGCCTCGGCTCGACTGAGCCGAGGTGAAAGCCAAAGCTGTCCGAACGGCTGGCCATTGGCCGGCCGACAGCCTGCTTCTGACAGCTGGGCGGAGCCAGCCGTCATCTCACGGCTGGCTCTGGCCACTTGCAGAGAGATCAGCGTCCCTGGTTACCAGGTAACCAGGGACGCTGTCATTACACACTGATATCACAGCGGCCTCTCTGGGTTCTCAGTGTGTAATGACAGATGGCATCCCTGGTTACCTGGTAACCAGGGACGCCATCTGTCATTACTCTCCCAGACGCTCTGGGAGTCTAATACGGCTACCGGCCGCCCAGGAGAGAAACACTTTCTCTCGGAAAGGTTTACTCTGCTCGATGGAGCAGAGTAAACCTTTCCTTGCGATCTTGCGACATGGATCCACTGGCCGCCCTCAGTCAGGGGGGGAAAAAACTCCATAGGAATGCACAGCTTGTTTCCTATTGGTTATTTCACTTTGCAATAGCAAACTAACTATTGCACCCGCCCACTGCTGCTGTCAATCAGCAGAGGGTGACCTGCAGTTCTCCATCAGGTCCCCCTCTGGTGATTGACAGCAGCAGAGGGCGGGTGCAATAGCTAGTTTGCTATTGGCTATTGCAAAGTAAAATAGCCAATAGGAATCTAGCTATGCATTCCTATGGTGTTTTTTTTTATTTTACTTAAATTTTTTTGACGGCAGCAGAACCGCCCGGCCAATAGAAAACAGTTGGGCGCAGCTAACTGTCCCTGCTAGCTCTGCCCAATCGTTTTCTATTTTTTTCTACTTTTTTAACTATTTTTCTATTCTGCTCGGTACCACAGAGGTACTCAGCGGCATTCGGCTATTCACTCACTGCTGTTGGGCATCTATGAGAATAGGCCGAACAGCAGCGAGTAGCCTGCCGGAGGTTCGGCTCAGCCAATCCAGATGTTGGATCGGCTGAGTCGAACTCCTTCTGCACTTCGGGTCGGCCAAACGTGCTGAGCATGTTTGGCCGACCCGAAGCCACACAAAGCCACTAGATGTTGCAAAGGAAGCCTTGAAAGTGTAATACTCCCAAGGAACAGCAGACCAATCCCAGATCTGAAGACTCTGGTGAAGCTGGCACACAGAGCTTGAAAGGATGAAGTCAGTTGCTGGCTGCAGGCAGAACCAAAAAAGCAAGGCATGAGACATGGCTATGGTCAATGATCAGACAGAAGTCACACTGAAACAGGCAGAATTCAGACATGGTGAGGAAAAAGGCCAGATCAGCAACTTGAAGACAGAAAAAGCCATGGTCAGGAGAGAAGCAAGGTGAAAAACTAGTAGACAGAAACAAGCCCTGGAGCTAATGCTGGAATTAGGTGTGCATGCATGTGGAGGCACCTAGCTGGATATGATTTTGCACAATATTAGCACAACTCCTTATCAAACCACAACATTTTGTGAAAAATACGCTTAAATGCCCCAAAACACAATAAAATATCCATTTGTTTTATAAAATATAAAAGATAAGGTTACAATGAGTAAATAGATACTAAACATGCCCAGGTTAACAATTGTGTGCGTCCGTGAAACGGTGACAAATTTCAGTACCCAAAAAGTCCATAGACAATGCTTTAAAACCCCCCACATGTCCGCAGTTTAGAGATACACGTCAATATTGGCCATAGAATTATTGCTTTCACTCCGGCATGCACGGCAATACCCAACATCATCGATCGTCATTTTCATACGTAGGCGCATCCAACGCATGTTTACATGAAGACGTGCGTGCTCGCGGGGGGACATTAAACATTTTTTTTTATTATTTTTACATCTATTTTATTTAATATTAATTTTAAAATAGAATCGCTTAATGTGTATAGGCAAAGTCTAAGTCACAGCCAAGCTCTCATCCAAAAGAAACATTTGGGACACACTATTGCAATGCTGGTCATGCATGAAATGGTCACCTTTTAGGCATATGGTTTAAATCTTTAAAAAAAAAAACTTGCTGCAAATGTTAAAGCACCACTTAGT